>NC_042495.1:101866371-101936150 GCF_005508785.2 Acyrthosiphon pisum | reverse complement strand
TAAATTATTGTATTTAAAAAATTATATGTTCTATTACTTCGATTTACTATCTTTGAATAATCGTATCAACTATATTATTTTCTATACGCAAATTTATTATTTGAAATCATAATCCATTGTTGATATATATAATATTTCATTTAATATCTCTTATTGTTCTAAGACATATTTCTATACTCCCAATACACATCATCTGATAATATTTACCTATACCTACGGGATACAAGTCTACGACCTATCTATAATTATTTTGACTTGATAAGAAACTTATTATTTAACAATTACCTATTATAATTATTTAATCTTACGTATCTAGAACAATGACTTACAAACACTAGTTAGTTAATATAATTATTAGGTACTTAATTGGAATATGTAACTCTATTAGTTCCATCTGCCTCAAATTTGAAATTATTGAAATATTTAGGTACTTAAGATTTTCATTGGCAAGGATAAGGTTTTACCGGATGGTAACCTGGAAATATTCAATGTTTGGATTGATTGGTTGTGGAGTGGGACCCCCCGGGGTGTATGGATAGGATGACGGTAGTACGCTACGTCGCTACCATCCGAAGAAGTCAGTAATAGCCACATAAGTGGCTGTTAGGTTAATCGTTTTATTGTAGTTTAGTATAAATATTCATGCCGTTATTACGATAGGTAGATAATAGGTATCGTTTTTAAAAATATAATATAGGTGATATGTGTTACTCGTATATTTCATATAATATTATGTAGGGCTATCTACAATAACACTTAAGTTTGGCCACGATATTATGACGTGTGAGATTTACCTGGCGTACCGATGGTTTCAGATTCAGACCTGCTGGCCGAGAAGTTCGAGTGTAAGCTCTGCGGCAAGGTGTACCAGTGGAAGCAGAGCTTAAAGAGACACATCCGGGAGGACCGCTGCGACAAGGGTCCGCAACACGCGTGTCCTCGCTGCGGCATGAGCTTCAAGCACACCAGCCGCCTGAACAAGCACGTCATCCTGTGTCCGCACATCCTGTTCGACGAAAGCCCTTCGTCCTCGGCGTCCACGTCGTCCACGTCCACCGTGCAGCGCATACTCAAACTGCCGCCACCGTGCCCGGACGCGTTGCCCATCACCGCCGTGACCACGTCCACCACCGCGACGTCGTCACCCTCTCAGACGATACTGGTGTTGCACCTAAAAAACCAGAGTTTGGCCCAAAACTGGAATTCTAAAATCCAGAAACTGGGAAACTAGAACAAAAACGTATTTCGTATTTAAATATTCATTCATGTGCGCGCGCGTGGGAGTGTGTGTGTGTGTGTGTGTGGCCCGTCAAATTTGTGTATATTTAATTCAAAACGTTTTTTTAATTTTTTGACCTTGCCCGTATAGGTATATTATCATTACTATTATATTATTGACCACACTGATTATAATAATATCAAAGGTCTTACTTACATCTAAAGGCGCATATTTTTATTATTTATATAACGAAGTTTATATTAATTATAACTTAAAAGATATTATATGCGTGGGGAACTCGCTAGGGGTATAAAAACAACAACAAAAAACTATTTATACCATACGCAGCATACTATTATTATCTAATACAATTATTAATATAATAATTTTATGTATTATTTTTGCTAGTCAAATATGGAACAACACAATCTAGTCTATTTTTTTTCGTGCAATTTATTCATGCAAAGAAAATCATGTTTTATTTTTTTTATTCGTAGTGTGTGTTAAATTAATACTGGTTTTTTATTTTTATTTTACTTAGTTTTATCGTATTCGGGTACTCGGGTTATTGTACCGCGAAATGTTTATAGACATCGAATACATTATAGTCATTAGATAATAAGATTGAATGTAAGACTAAAGTTCTCTCCTATCAACAAAACAATATACGGTGAAGAGATATCTTTCTATTTATATCAATATTTTTATTTATACTTTCGTCTGATTTGAAATGTATCTAGTCAAAAATAATTATTTATTTTAATTTTACATTAATTATATTCGTGTACATAATATTATATTATATAATTCATTTTTTTTTCTCAAAAAAATACAACAAAACATTTGCCAAACGTATAAACATATTTTATTGATAGTTGAAACTTTAAACCAAAACCATAGGTATAGTCAGCAATTGAACAACATTGTATCAGACATAACATATATAAAGTGACGTAAGATAATAACACATTATTATTATAATATTGTTGGTGGGTTCGTACAATCGTACAGCACAATATTAAACTTAGTTGGTTCGATTAAATGGGTTCATTTGCATCTATGTTACCAAACATGCCGAGTGAATTTGGATCATAATATTGTCATTGGATCTAATAGGTATATATTATACCAAAGTCAGACACGAATTTACTTTTTAAGATAATTGTCACATAAATGTAAATTGTATTTTGGATTTTTGTTTTTCTATTCTAATTTCAAAAAACGCACAAAACACAAATATTATGTATTGTGGAAAAATTATGATTATTTTAGGGTTAATGATTTTAAGTTTAATCAACAATATTTTGTGTGCCGTGTGAAAATACGATCAATAGGTTTTTTTTAACAACGATTCTTTCAAGTTTTTTCTGATATAAACATTTTTTTAACGATTAAACAACTGTAGGTAATTCGGGTAGTGCAAATAGAATTGTTCTTGTATCATCGTGTTCAGTTGAACTTATCGTGTCAGTAGCGTATCTGGGATTTTTTCACGGGGGGAGAGTGATAAATAAGTTAATGGACATATTCAGTAATCAGTATACACATTACACATAATTATATTATATTTATATTATAATTACATTATATTCATATTATTATTTACATGTTGTTGTATTGTGTACAAAATTTGGTCGTCCGGGGGGGGGGGGGGGGGGGGGATATTCGCCGCTACCACTGATATGCCACTGCCTCGTGTTCATAAATAGGAATTTGTTCGGGTCTGGGAGGGAGTGGGTACCTATAATAAAATTACTATAATATTACCTATAATATAACGTTAAATTTCCAACACACTGAGAAAATGCTGTGCGCGTCGATCATAATAATATAATATAGTCAACGCAATATTTATTAAATAAGTATATGTAAATTCAAAAATCAAAACTTCGTGACAAATGTGTAGGTAGGTATACCGCAATTATATTCTGTAGTGGTTTTCGGATCGATCGTCCAAGTGGGTGTCCCACTTGTATCGGGCCGAACACTTTTGGCGGACGGCGATGGTGCAAAATAAAACGAGACATTTATTACGTTTGCACCGCCTAAATAGACTTATTTTGTAGGAACTGTTTGTACGCCACCGGGTGGGTTAAGGGTTTTGTAACGAGTGTTGAAAACGTGGTGACCCGATCGAACGCATTTCCAAACTCAATCCTGCACTTTCGACCATTCATCGTCGTTTTCTGCCGGAAAAATAAAAACACCCTCCCTCTGATATTTCTATAGTATTTTTATTTTTACTTTATTGAAAATGACTACAACAGTATATTATTATATTATAATTTATAATGTACCTATTGTAATAAAATTCATACTCAATAATTTATATGCGACATGATGCGTATATGTGACACTGACACACGACTGTATTGTAATATGACAATTTTTTTATGTTAAGGATTTCTTTTGTTTTTTCAACTAACTCATATTGTGATTTGTGGATAAAGTATAGTCATTTGTATGTATTTGTGTTTTTTTTTTGTTTTTTTTTTTTTTTTAAATTATTATTTAGTGCAATGAAATTGAGTTCCTTGATTAGTCATGACCTCTATATAGAAATTACAAAAATAAAAACTACTTATATAATTATGTAAGTGTAACACCTCTACTTAACGTGGTGGTCCATGAATCTAGTCAGGTATGAGCACAAAATTAATATTATTACTCGTGTATTATTACAATGTATATGATGTGTATTTATAAAAATTATATATGAATGATTAACAAGTTTCCTTATTTAATTTTGTTTATCTAGTCCATTTTGTCGCTTAATAATAATTATTGTCATCAATACCTATAATATAATATCAATTAAATTATTAAAGTATTATTATATAATATACAATATATTTTTTCGTGTGCCGTTCATGTTCCGTTAAAAACGCCAATATTATTATTATTATTATATTATAGCTATATTATGTGTACCATATATTATAATATTCAATTATTAATTTTATACAATCGTAATAACGCGCATAATATAATATATATGTGTATTATATTATATAGACAAATATAAAATCAACTACATAATATATATTATATATATATGTAGGTGTAGAATGTGCAATTATATTCTGATCGACCAATACCAAATTATAAGTTCGCATGTTCTACCTGATTGAATTTTGCGTCTGTATAGTTATTGTATACAGGACTATAGTATTGATTTTTAAACGCAGGTACCATTTATTAAAAATGTAACAATCAATATTAATAATATTATAATGTTTTGAAAAGAGGTAGTCAATCGGTACCTACTAATTATTCCGTCCGCCGAGCAGGTATCCTCATTTTGGTAAAGTTAAGTAGATATACGGATCAAAGGAATCGCCGAATCTTCGTCAACGGGGGAAAAATATATTTTCAAAACTTAAATATTATTATGTAGGTACCTATACTCTGAACGGAAGTATATATTTGGTTTTATTCCAGGAGTTGTACCTACTATATCGTATTCGGCCGACCTAACCTATATAATTTAACTTACATACTATATTGACTAGCCAATATAAAATACATATTATTAAAATGTGATTTTTCGGGGTGAAGACGCTGTCGTTTGTACATCGTTATTTATTAAAATATGGATTTATATATATGTGTGTGTGTGTATACTGTATAGACAATGCCGAGGCAATTGAGATGACGCGAAGACATAACCAGCGTATACAATAATATAATATATACAATGAGAAAATTAATTTTCAGGCATTTCGGTGTGGAAAATTATCGATTATAAATTATAATAATATAAATAATGATGAACTTACTACTCGTTGTCGAGGGACGCACTAGACGTCACGAAAACATGCGCCACGGGGAAGCTATGGAAAACCAATAAAATCGTTTATCACAGCCCTGGCTTGTTCCGTCTTTAATTTATATTACAATACTAACGCTTCTCTTCGGTTATATATGAGTATAATAATATGACTATAACGAAATATATTATTTCGGTGGACTCGACACACGAGACCAAACAATGTCTATACCCAACGCTAATCGCCACCGTGTTTTGTTTCAGGGCGTTTGCAACACATTTGGATTTCCAAATGTCCATACTGCCGGATGGTAATCTGTACGGAGTTAGAAAACCATTTGGGTTCGTGCAGCGTGTTCGGCACGCTTAAGACATACGTGGCGGCCAGGAGGACACGACCTTAAATCACGCCCTGCGCCGCAGTCTTCTATATATATATATATGTACAGTGAAACCTCACCTAACGGACACCTCCGAATAGCGGACGTTTTTTTGGCAACAAACTACAAACTGCACGTCTGTACCCTCTGAATAGTGGACGAAATTTCAGTCACCGAGAGTGTCCGGTATTACGAGGTTTCACTGTATAGAATATGCTTCAGTATAATATATTATATACTGTTCCTTCGGTTCATGCGCTGTCATACACGCATACCTATACATACTTGCTGCCGGGACGCCCGCGGTTTGAGGGTTGCACTGAAATGTACCATTGGGAGAATTTTTTTACCTATCATTCTGTTGTTTGTTTTGCCAGCTATGCGAATACATCATTAGGTAGGTGTAGATATAATATGCAATATTATATGTGATGGGTACGGGACGAGATTATATACATGTTATATGGATAGGCGCCTATTTATTTCTAATAATATGTTACGCACTATGTCATAGTGACTATGACATTATTAGACAATTAGATAATAAGTAAAAGTATGTCGTGTCACAGCTGCAGTTCTTGAATAATTGCTGCAGCTAACTTGGTGCAGGTGGGTAAATTACTGTTATTGTTATTATTATTATTATTACGTTTTTTTGTGTATTTTGTCGCTTTTTTTTTTTAACGATACCTTTGTAGGTATACATTTTATTGTTCGGAGTTTTTTTATTATTATATTGTTGTTGAGATCATATTATTATAATGTTATATCATTTGCTTAATCCTCCTCAAACTCTATTTTCTCGTTGGTTATACCTACCTACCTTCATATTTTAGTATTTTTCTTCCATCACTCTCCATCTCTCTTCTGTATACTCTTTACTCTGTACCGCATAAATATTACAATATAATTTAATCATATGGCCTGCAGCCAGTGTGTTAGGCATATTATAATTTAATTTCGGTTTTTTTTTACAGACGATAAGTATTGGTCGTGCAAAACGTGCAGTAAATGGTACAAGCACAGAGATTCCCTGCGCCGGCACATCAGAGACGAGTGCGGAAAAATGCCCCGTCACCAGTGCAACATTTGCCAGGCGTACTTTTACCATAGGCACAACTTGAAGACCCATTCTATGAGCAAACATCACATTTTGATTTGAAATCGTTGTGATTTTATCTATAAATTGTATTATGCTCGAAACCTTAATAATATGTTCTTGATTTATGCTATTGAAACTATACCGCCCAAATTATATACACACCCAATATACTATAATATCCATATTCATAGGCGGAAATCAATTATACAATTTCAAGGGGGGGGGGGGCTAATGTTTTTAACATTAATGTGAGTGAAGGGTTTCGATCCCATACCACTAAAAATATGTCTTTTTTGTGGGTTAATGCCTTAATTGGATATTTGAGGGGGTTAAGATTTTCGTCTATGTACTATCATGTATGTATCACATTGTAAGATTATGTACTACTAAGAGTATACTCGTATATAATATTGTTTGCAAACCGTGTACATTATACCATTTACGTGTTACATTTTGACATTAATATTTATTTACCTATAATACCTACCTTGAGTTATGAAGTGTGGCGAAGCTGCTGTCTGCAGTGTCTACCTAAATAATATATCGCATCTGCAGTTTACTATATATATATATATATTATATACCTACCTATTTATTCCAATTATTAAATTTAAAAGTTTCCTTGTAAACGCAATTTATTATAGGTACTTGTCAAAAAATAAAACAAAAAAAAGATAAAGATTTACTAATATACCTATTACCTACCTACTGATTACTACTAAAGACTATACAATATTATTTTATATATTACGTCCAATATTCGCAATACGGTGGTCCCAGTTATCTGCCTGCTAGATATTATTAGGTACTTATAATATGTAAATAGAGGCTAGGTATAATACAACATTATATTAAACATATAATTTATTATATTTTGTACCTACTCTCGATTGCGTTGCTTTTATTTACGTGACTATAGTGTGCAGTCGCCGCTATCATTATTATATTATATTATTATGAAAATAGTTAGCGTTGCATGTAAGCTGCTGCGAACACACACACACACACACACACACACTTACACAATACTGGATCCAAACTGCGCGGTCTTGGTGCTAATAATTTGTATATTTTCGTTTGTTTTTCTGTTGTTGTCTTTTGTCTTCCCGCCGTCCGTCTTCAGGTGACCCGTACGCCAACCGCGGACGCAGCCTGCATCCGTCCACCAGAATCCAACACCACCTACCTACCAATCATCACCAGCGCTCGATGTACGCCTGCGCTCGGTGCGGCAACTCGTACGCGCGACTCCACAGCCTCAGCCGGCACGTCCGATTCGAGTGTGGCGTCGATCCGAAGTTCGAGTGTCCCATATGCCACAAAAAGTCCAAGCACAAACACAACCTGTTGTTGCACATGAAGACCCACCTCAAGTGAGACGATCCGTGAAAAAAAAACCACCTGTCGTGCCCTAGCTCCCAATTATAATATTATTGTTGGTACGTATCGTGTCATCCGCGGCAGTAAATAATATTATATAATAGCGACGTCGTGCAAAGGCTCTATATTAATATTTTCTCTAGTCAATATATGTATAACATAATATGTATGTACATTGTACTTGGAACGTATTGTAAGGACTTGAATAAATCTATAAAATATTATGACAGTGCATTATGTTTACTATGATATTGACTTATGGTACCTCTTAATACTGTTTATAAACATTTGCGATTTCACTTTTGTAACCCTAACCAGATTTTTTTTTACAAGAAATCATTTGTGACTGTTTATTTTTTAAGATGATTAAAAATAATTTTATATTATATTATTTGTTCATTTTTTTTTTTTTATTATTATTATTATTCAGATTCCTATAAACCAACACATTTGGTTTCTATTGTGATACAATATTAAACTTAACATGTTTTATGTTCATAATATTTGTTAATGTATCATTTATACATTATACTAATATTCAATTTCCTGTGTTAGAAATGTTCAGTTCCTTGATCTTTTGAAAAAATAAATTCTTACTTAAAAATAATTATTTCCTGTAAAATATTCAATTATTTAGCTGCTATTATCATACTTATGCTTTTTAACCACACTATATATTGAAAGGTGTATAATCATAATAATGTAGTAATGTTGACAACCATTATTACAAACGTCTAGGTATATCGGACTACTTGGATGAACAATTATTCATGAACCTCAGGCTAGACGAAAAGCACACATGCCCAGACTGTTTGGATACATTTGGCGATCAACCCTCGCTCGTGCATCACAGAACAGTTGTATGTGGTCTGGACCTAATGTATGAATGCATGAAATGCCACCGTCGGTTCAAATACAATCACAATCTAAAGGCTCACTGTGTTACGTGTTTGAAACAGAAAAAAGCATACAAGAAAAACCTACACCACGATACAAAAGATCTTTAATTCTAGTTGTATATTAAATAATTATATAAATTTTTTTACAGACATAATAATTTTTTTTTCAAATTATTTAACACTTTAAGACAAAAAAAAAAAAAAACACTAATGTTACGTAATCATGTATTGCGACAAGTTTCAAAACAAAATTGTTGTTTTACTAGAGTATTGTAACTTATAAATCTGGTCGTACTTTAAATCCAGGACCATAAGGTTCTTCTTTCAATGATGTTAATCCATCCATTGGCTCTGATGCATACCGACTAGATCTATTATAATTAGAAAATAATGTGATTAATAAGTGCTTTCTTTAGGAGACTGCAAAAATTACCTGGGTCCTGGAGTAGGAGTTTTACCATTCTTCAAGTCATCAATTATAGATTCAACATCCTTTGTAGTCAAATCTTCCTACAAATTCATAAATTACTAATTAAATATTAATTGAGGGATTAATAATTTGTACGGACAAAAATATTCTGGATTTTACTTTAAAAACAACTAAAATATTATTTTGTTATAAATTAGCTATTGATTTATACAATGTTTAAACAATTTTAGAATTGAAAAATATTTGTCTAGAACAGGGTTGGAACGTATAAAATTACTTAGTTGTATACATTTTATACTATTACTGTATAAGTTTTTTTTTTAATAGTTGCACTGAACAGCAAGTAGTTCACCAAGTTTATTTGATATGTCGATTTGTTTTATACGCGTATGTTACCAACCCTGGTAAAACTCTATACTATATTATTATTCAGGTTAACTTACAAAATAATCATCGTTGACTTGCATCATTGGAGCATTGACGCATGCACCCAAACATTCTACTTCAGACAATGTCCATTGGCCATCCTTGCTAGTTTCTCCTACACCAATATCTAATTTTTTCTTTAAACATGATATAACGTCATCTGAACCTCGCAACCAGCAAGGAGTTGTTGTGCATACCTGCAAGTGATACTTGCCAGTCGGTTTTCGCATAAACATTGTGTAAAATGTGGCGACTTCATAAACCCTCATTTTAGGTAAGTCTAATACATCAGCCACCTTGTGCATAGCTGATATAGGTAACCAACCATGTTGTCTTTGAGCTAAATCCAACAGTGGTATCATAGCTGCTCGCTTATGACCTTCTGGGTATATTGCTAATATGGCATCAATTCTCTATTAAACAAATCACACAAATTAGATTTGCGTCAAGGGTGAGTATATTAAGTACATAGGACAAGGATGAAAATAATTACTTTTTTGTTTTCATCGCTGAACTCAAATTTGATATCCAGATTATCCTCCTTTGTATCCCTATGCTGAAAATATATAACCATAGATAATTAAATATATTGGACTATTAGAGAATAACACCAATACAAGTTTAAATTAATATTGTCTTTACTTTAACTGTAGCTAGATCTTAGATTGTACCTCATATATTTATTTATAAGTTTATAAAATCATTAATAGTACTAGTTGAGGTTTAAATTTATATTTATTAAATAGTTATTGTAATGCAATATGCAATAATTTACATCTGATTAACTGAACATTCAATAGTTATAACCTACCCCATAAGCCAAACAGCTATAAAGACAACAGTAAAAAAAAAAGAAAATGTGGATAATAGTCACACAATGGAAAGGTACATTCATATTATTTACTAATTATAACTTGTAAGTTTTTCATAGAAACTTGTTTATTAAAACAATCCTTATAATTGGGTGTACTATAGTTACACAATATTCAACAGTAAATACATTTTAAGGAAGTAAATTTAGGCAATTTCTATAAAGAATAGAAAATTCCAACTGAATAACTTCTAGATGTTTCTAAAAATGTGTATTTGGATATAATTATAATACATTTCATGTTCATGATTTATGTTTAAAGAACAACATTACGTATTATCTAATAATATGATATGGCCTCCATGATCTTTTAATACATTTTATATAAAATAAAATTAGTTGTGTAATATGATATATTATACAGAATAATTAGGATATCTGAAATAGTAGCAATATGAAGAATTACAGGAGGGCACTATATTTTGGAATTCACAACAAATAATAAAATAAGATTTAGGAAAAGTATTAGATACCCAAAAATATTGAACTTCCAATATCTATCAAAAAACCAAATTGCATTAATTATACCTACCTATATCTAATTTTTGTTACAAGTATACTAAAATGTTGTTCACATGGATTGCAAAAAGTGTGTATCATAACTAGGTACTAAGATAGGTATTAGAAATATCAGCTTTGGACTTTCTAAATACAGATTTTCCTAAGCCAAATGACGTTAATAATCGAAAAAGTCGTCGACAAACTCTTAAGTAATCTAATGGTTGGGCAAACAATAACATAAAATTATGCTCACATTGAACATTGTGTCATGTTTGAGGACTGCAGATGTCTGGAAGGTTCTTGAATTTGACAACTACAAATAATAAACAAAATATACATTAACATTTACCTAAAGGTAAAATGGTGCAAATACTATAGATGACAATACAGGACAACTAGTAACAAAAAATCGAGATACATGGACGCCTCCTGAACCGGTTATGAACGTGCTCTATATACCAATAGAATTTCAATTGTAATATACAAATATAGTGCGTACAGTATTTCCAGGGGGCTATTACCATCGTTTGTCCCGTTTTGTCATAAATAGTATTTGGATGGTGCTAACGACTAAAAGAAACGGAGATAAGTACTTACGAGACATTTTGCAATTTTGTTCAAAGACAACATTTTTGCTGAATTTATAACTAATAAAACGGTTTTAATGACCGGAAAATTTTTTTTCTGAATGATAGACTGATAGAGTAGTAAAGGACTAAAATCACTAATCGCATTTCGCAAAAAAATGTCTTATCAAGTACAATTTGTTTCTTTTTCATGTCAGCTGTTTATATTGGTTTGATAAAAGATAACAAGTTATCATGATTCACGAGAACAATGAAATAGGGACTATATTTCTATAATAGTAAAAAAGTTAAATTGTTTTGAATTACTTCCGAAGTTCCGAATTAATTTTTTTTGTACCATGTAGACAGTTTAAAATAATTAAATTGAATAAACATTTTTAATAAACGCATAGAATTATGGATTCCAGTGGAAAATTAGAAAAGGTAGAAAAGAAATTTCCTAAATGAAAAAAAGATAAATAATAAATTATAATAAATAGATACATAATTTAACAATAATTTTATGAATAGTGGAACAGTTTATGGTATCCTGTGAAATATTCTCATATCGAATTGTGTGAGAAAACTTAAAAAAAATGAAATAAATTATTAATAATTTTACAACTTTTAAAATGTATTAAATATTGTTGTAGATTTACTAAAAAAAAAAAACTACTAAAGCAATAAAGTATTATGCTATTATGCTACTATTTTATGTTAATATAACTTGTATCAAATAATTGTAAATAATTAAATATATTATTAATTCGTTATTAGGAGCGGCAAAATTTAGAAGCATTTAAAGAACAGGTACAACGTAATAACCAACTATCAGATAAAATGGTCGATATCCTAACGTCGTTTGAAAATAGACTTGGTAGACTTCAACAAACCATACTGCCGATTTATAATGAAATGGAGAATCTACAGTTAAAAAAGACAAGTATGATCAGAGTTTAGTAATGTGTTTGCTAAACAATTAATAATCAATAATTTCTAAACATTTGTTTTAATTTTAGACATTGAAAAAACAATGTCTGCATTGGACAGAGTAATAATGTTTCATGATGTGTGTCCGAGAGTTGAATCGATTATTTTAGGAAGACCAAATGGGTCAGATGGTTTGAATGAGTACTTGGATGCCATGGAAAAACTACGTGAGGCACAAAACTATTTTGAAAAAAATAATCCTCAAAGTGTTGAACTAGAAAATGTGGTATGTTGGTAAATTTTTAATTTATTTTTAAAATGATTTAATATGTCTTATTTGTTGTACTTTAGTCGTCACTGTTTAAGACTGGAGGAGATAGTATCCAGAGAGAGTTTAAAGAGATCCTTTTAAAGCATAGTAGACATGTTCAACCGGCAATTTTGGTCGATATTTCTACGAATGATGATGGTTAGTAAATTTACTACCTTATAATAATTAATTATATTGAATTATTTTTTTTTTATTGATTCCATAGAGTTGGTAACTGATGATTCATCTTCTGTGAGTTCTATTAGCCATTTCTCTGAAATTGTTTCCTCGGATCTAATTCGTTTAGCAGATTGGTTAATCAGTCAATCTCGCGACGAATACATGAATGTGTATGCTAGAGTACGGGCTAACACTCTCACCAAATCAATGACTACTCTTAAAGAATACCAGAAAACTGGAAGTGCTGGAAGCACTAATATGGCCATTGGGCAAACTATGGGTTCACCTTCAGTAGTATGTTTCAAATAAACCGTGTTAAAATATGATTATTTATTGATGAATGAACATTTTTTTTTCTACTTTAGAAGTCCAAATTTCCCCATAGATCTGAAGTTACTGTCACTAGAAAAACTTCTAAACGTATCCAACACGTGTAAGTTAATTTGTGTTAAACATTTATTTCAGGTTGATTAGTTTTATTGTTCTAGATTCGAGAAAAAAGCTAATCGTATGTTTTTGAAAGCATCTCAAACATTAGGACAGTCGACCGGCTTGAATTTGGGGACAAGGAGACCTACTCTTATAGGTAATTAATAATTATTATTTTGTGATTTTGTCTAATTTTATCAATACCTATTGATATCAAAAATGATCTGTTCAGAAAACCGCGAAGACATTGTTGATGAACAAGAAATGGAAAATTATCTTATTTCTGTAATCGCTCTGCAAAAACTCATGCAAGCAGAACTGTCACTAATGGTTGGTATAATACCAATCAAACATCACCATCAAGTATTCCAAATCATTATTCAAGAAAGCCTCGCTAATATTGTTCACGAAGGAGAGGTATTATATTGATGTTGATATTTTTTTTTTTATAATGTTCAATTTTAACCATATTACAAAACAAAGTGATACTATTGTGCTTCTACAAATGTATAAACATTTTATTATCTTCAAAATATTACTGGTCGTTCTTCAGAATAGTTAATAACGTACGTAAAATTATTTATTGATTGCAGAGCATAGCTACAAGAGCAAAAAGATGTATTCATAGAAAAGAATTTGCCAATTTGTTTGTCATGTTTCCAATTTTAAAACATTTGGCTGCCATGAAGTCTGAATTCGAACGTACAATGGAAGGCTGTGATCCCACCATTAGAGGTCAATATTCAATTATACTCAATACACTTCACTCCACGGTTAGTAATCGTCTTTCCTCGTTTTCTCTTATTTTATGATAACCTATAACAATATTATTTTTCTTAATTAGGGGGTTAGAACACTAGAAGAAATAGTTGAAAGTGTGAGAACTGACAATTCTATGGGGTTGCCGCGAGATGGCACAGTTTATCAATTAACTAGCGATGTGCTTGTGTTGATGGAACAACTTCTTGACTATATAGACAGTGTGGGTCCTCTTTTAGCTCAAGTGCCATTATATAACAACATGGTATCACATCATATCACTCCACCGGAAAAATACAAGTATCTTTTAGGACTTTATATCAGTAAGTAAATACTAGTTATACATCCAAGAAATGCTCAGCCCTTAAAACCATTAAATTTTTACAGAGAAAGTGTTGTCTCAGTTGAACCTGATGCTTGTGAATCGTAGTGACTCCTACAGCGAACCAGGTGTCAAATATTTGTTTCGTTTGAACAATTGTCACTATGTAGTCAAATCATTACAAAGGTCAGCTCTATTAGATATAGTTTCTTTGACTGAACCTGAATGTGAAAATACCTATGATGAGATGATTGCGTCACATAAAAAGTCTTATCAACAATGGTAATAATATTTATTAATCTTTATATATTTATTATTTAATTAATAATTGTATTCTCAATTTTAGTTGGAATAGAATACTAGGTTTCATAGTTAATTTGGATGATGTTCAAGTTGTAAATGGCAGACTCAAGGATAAGGACCGTAATATAATCAAAGAGAGATTTTCTGTAAGTTCTTCAATCCTTTCTTAAAAATGATAAAATGCCAGATACTTAGAAATCATGTTAATGTTAATTTGCATGCATTTTATTTCTACTAAATAAAAGCTGGTATGACTATTATTACTTTCTTTTTTTTTCACTGTGTTATGTGTATATTTTTAATTTTGTATTGATAAAAATGTTGCTCTAGTTACTTAAGAGGAAAACATACCCGAATATGTTGACTATGTCTTACAAATGTACAACATAGCAAAAACTGTTGCGCGTAAAACAAGAAGGTTACAGTCATAACTAAGAAACAAAATTACCACCACATAAAAAAAGGAACTTTTTTCGTATAAGTGAGATCAAAAAAATTAAAACGATATTACATAGCCAAATTTCTCCTTTTAATGTGGTGAAAATTTTGTTTCTTAGTTTATGACTGTAGCTTTCTCGGTTCTTAACTGTGTAAAAGAGTTTTTACTTTCTTGGACGTTTGTAAGACGGAGACAACACATGCAGGTGTGCAACACATCACATTTTATAGCATTTTTAAGAACATTGTGATATTTTTCATTTTACAAAACTAGTATTATTAATATTGATTCTATATTGTTTTGTTATGATTTGTATAGGGTTTTAATAAAGAAATTGAAGAAGTACTAAAGCTTCAAAGAGGTTATACAATACCTGATGTTGAATTACGAGAAGGGTTGAAACGTGATAACAAGGAATTTGTTTTACCGAAATACAGTGCATTTTATGACAAGTAATACATTATATGCAATTATATTTACTTTTTAAAAGTTTATTGAAAAAAAATTTATCGAGCACCTAAGTTATAAAAACATACATTTACAGATTTTCTCAGTCATCGTTTACCAAAAACCCAGAAAAATATGTCAAGTACACTCCAGCTCAAGTGTCTGCTATGCTCGATCGATTTTTTGATGTCGCTGCTTAAACCTCAGTATCCAATATAGTATTATTTTAAATACTTGTTTTTTTATCATGTTCTAATCATTCTTTATTATTATTATTGTTATTTATTTATTTAGACATGTTCATTACAAATTAATAACTTTATTTTTCAATCTCTACCTTTTTTATTCGACTGTAACATCAAGTAATAAGTGTTAATCATACATTTATTAAATGTATTGAACAATTTTATTATTATAGAAATTAGAAATATTTAATAGCAGACTGATCAAATTGTCGAAATGTTCATTTACAGTGATACTCTCTAAAGGATTAATATATTATATTTTTTCAATACTAATGAAAATTATATACCTTATCCCTATTAAATTGTGATTGTTATTATTTATTTATATAATTAAAATTCATATTTTTTTATAACAATTATTTTTATGGATACCTAACGCGAACTACATTTCTAAAAATGTTTAATCCAAGATCCTATTTTTACAATGTACAAACTTAGAAATAAAATGAACCAATCCTATAGAAAAGTGTACAAAGTTGTCCAAAGTGTAAGTATCTACATTTCAAAGCATTGAAAAATTATGTTACATTGCTTTATATCCTATTTTCTACTCTATTACTTTCTTAAATCAAACAATAAAAATATCATTTGAAAACATATTTGTGCAATATTTATCATGAATATAATAATTCTGGACTTTAAAATCAACTATGTTATATGTGCCAAAAAATAAAAATTTCAGTCAACAAAATCATATTTTTGGCATTAACCAAGTTATTGATTACAATTCCTCATTTTTCTTTCTATAATATCGTGACCTGTTATGGATGGTATAATTGCATAATATATTTTTTGGTATATTTTAATACTATTCAAATACAGCATCCACAAAAATTTGAATTTTCTCATAATTTAAAATTTTGCATATAACTTTCTATACACTAAGGATTAGAAAAATTGGTTGACCTTGCTACATATTAAATAATTCTTAATATTATCCAAACAGATTATACATCATAATATGACTTACTTCTATGATCTTGAATGTTATGCAAACTCATGTCAACTCTTTACATGTTAGTAATTAATAATAATTATTTTTATTTTAAGTACATATAGGTACAATGAAACATGCATTTATGACAACTTAAAATTCTACATATTTCAGATTTCTAGAAATTTTAATATTTCTATACACTACAACTTTCATCATATTATACACCTAATGTGTATGTAACATGTATATACAAATTGTAAAGTAATAAATTAAATAAATGTATTTATTTATTTTTTATTTAAAATTGATGGCAATTGATGCCAAAATATAACGAATTTGAATATCCATAGGAGTTTAAATTTTCCCCCAAGAAATCTTTATAATAAAGGCATGATAATAAATGATTTTATTGCAGTTTAGTAACGAAAAAAAATTTCAAACATAATAAAAAAAAAAATAAAATTAACAATAAAGTAAAAAGTATTTATTAAATCATATAGAACAATACGACATAATATGATTATAATAGAGTAGTATTTGTAAGCCATAAGAGATTTTAATTTTACTCTGTATCAGTTCATAATTTTTAATGAAGTTTGGATGTAATTATCAACAATTTAATTGAAATTTTAAGCATTTCAAATGTAAAACATTTTTTTTCACTTCATGTAAATAATAAATAATATTATATAATACAATAAACAATATTGTATTAATTTGTCAAATAAAACTTTGTTACATCATTATTAACAAATTCACAATTTTTTTTAGTTATAGTTGTATATTGTATTAATACTTGTAATAAAAACAATAAAAATAATAAACATAAAATGAAACGGGCTCCTCACCAGCACTATCCGGTGGGACTTATTTAATGTGGCTATAAAGGAGCCGTTATATGAACACTAGTGCAAGATTAGTAACTACCATCATTGTTCTAATTATTATGATTTACAGTTAAAACAATTCAACCAGAACTTATTGTACATAATATTAAGTTAGATATTAAATTATTTTAATTATTATAACATAATATAAAAAATAAAAATATAAACAATTTAAAAATAAGAATCTGGTAACATCAATATAAATATTGTATATACTATAATATAATATGTATTTAAATATAATCAAAATTAAACAATGTTTTTCTTCTAAAATTAGCTAGTTTCACGAAAATATATTAATAAAATCTGAACATAAATATCATAGAAAAATTATATATTTTGTGAAAGTGTACCAGCATAATAGTACAAAATCACTTAAATCACGTATGCTTAATTAACCCTGGATAATATTACTATATTTGAACACATCAAATTGCACTTGTTAAGTTTAGTTTATTCTGGTTTTTTTCCAACACCATCAGCTATATCGTAAACAGCAGTAGCCACTTCAACAGCAAGTTTATCAGCATTGAATTGAGTGTCTGCTTCAGCATAAATTCTCACCAAATCTTCTGTACCAGAAGGTCTACAAAGTAAAAATTAAAAAAATATGTATTTACTATAAAATAGAAAAAATTACATTGTATCAGACATTTTCACAAATAACTACACAATATATTTTACATTAACGTATAATATCATATCGAGCGAAATAATCAACTTGAAATATGTTCATAATTAATCACAGATTATATCGGTTAATACCTTAATATTTACTAATATTATCAATTAAAATAAGATAAAATGCATAATGGGGATGGGTGGGTGGGTAAAATTTTTTCTTGCTACACCTGAAAAATATATTTTGGGCGCCACAAGTATTGAATTGTTCAATATAATTATGGAAAATATATTCATTATTACCATGATATATTTTACCTGACAAAAGATCTGCCCATAGAATACTTTGACACAATGGAATCTATTATTCCTTGAAGGCCTTCTGGTTTGATACAAATTCTCTCAGCGTCACCAGTCTCAAATGTATTTCTGTCCTGATATTTTACATATTATACAATTATTTATTGCTAAACACATAAATTCACATACATTACCTTGACAGTAACTTTAGTCAAACGATTCGGCAAATCAGAGTATGTTTTATACCAATCACTAATGCTCCACCCTCGTTCACAAAGTACAGACTCAACAATCAGCATATCGGAATAAGCATCGCCTACGGTTTCATTAGTCATATCCATGATGCAAATCAATTTCTTCAGTGCTAGTGACATTGCCCTTGAAATATAAAAGTAGTTTGAATATTTTAGAATTAATAATGCAAACAAAAAATGTAGGTTTTTTAAACCTAAGTCAAAATATTTAATCTGATTTGTAAATCTTGAATACTTTTTATTCTTTGGCAAAACATATTATTTAAATGAAATGGTAATTTCATTATTTTAAATAAAATATAATGGGCAACATACTCATCTTTTTCAATAGCAGATTGGTTTCGAATAAGTTCACGTATAGCATCCTTGAATAATATAGTACCATGGCCATTGGCTTCAAAATAAATGCCAACATCATAGTCGTTGGCTTTATGATGAAGATATTTCACACCAGTCGGAACACATGCAACAGGAACTTTCTGTAAAGATAACATATAAGTTAATCATTTAATAATAAAATTTAAAATTGTTTAAACCAAGTTAATGACGAATATTGCTCTTCGCTTTATTAATTAAGAACTCTAAAATTATATTTTTTAGAATACAATTACATATAAATTATGTTAACTATAAATGTTTAGTAAATACACAAATACACAAAAAAAAATTCATACCAACTTCTCAGTTACATATTTTGTAGAATTTCCATTTGAATAAGCGGTTTGCACCAACCCTACATTGACATCAAGACCGGAATCAATGAATAAATCTTTTATATAACCAGCCACTATAATAAAATAAAATTAACGAATAACAAAATAAATAGAACATATTTTTAAATAAGTTTTAATGTAGTACCAAGTGTAGCAATTCGATCACCATCTAATAAATAAAATTTGTTGTTTTCATCAATAAAAGAATAAACTATTCTATCTGCATCTCCATCCACGGACACATATTTAGAGTGTGGTTTAATAGTCATTCCGGTAGGAGGACATTGGTTTGATTTCACAAAGTCTGCACCGCACTTAAATAAATGAAAGGGGAGAATAATTTGATGAACAATTATCCGTTTAATTTTACTTAAAATAAAAAATATAACCATACTTTGTAATTTAATTTTTCTGTATTCAATATGTCATCATTATGCATATTAATCACCAATGAATCCTCTAAATATGTGATTGCATCTTTCATTTTTAAAGCACCCACCCCATTAGCACCATCAAATTCTATTATTGGGCTATAATTTTTCAAATCTAAACACTAAGGCAGATATATTATATTGATAATAACAGAAATACATTTTCATCAATTAATTAAGTATGTAAGTTGTTACTTGCCATTTTACGCAAAGTTTTAAAACTGTTTGTTAATTTAGTATAATAAGAATGTTCATTTGGCTGACCGTATGAGTAATTGGTGTTATAACATCTAACAAAAAAATGTAACATTGGTGTTGTTATTATGCCAAAATCTTCAACATTACTCTTAAAAGCTTTAACACCGCAAAGCACAGCTTCCAATAATCTTTTACCAGAATTTCTAAAAACATATAAACATATAAAATAATAAAATATAATTATTGTAAAAAGAAATCTGCAAGACATAATATAATAATTGTAAAGGGTAGCCACTCACCTAGTATCACGACCGATGTACACACGAGGTATATATGATTTATCAATATTATACTTTGAAGCAATATTTATGAGCATAGCACATACATCCTGGTTGTTAGGGGCGTTAGCCAATTCGGTGGCATAGACTTCCCACGAGCTGTCCAACATTTCTCCTTGAGGGTCAATGAGTTTGATTCCATTATCATCTTGCGGATTGTGCGAGGCTGTTATCATTAGCCCGACTGCTGCCGATTTCAAATGTATTGATCGCAGAGCTACCAGCATTCCCATCCGATGTTGGACATGGTCCAGGTGTTCAGAACTGAAAATTGTAAGTATTTAGTCCTCATTACAAGATTGAAGTGACCTCCCCATCAGTCTATAAAAAGACCCCCCATCACCACACTCACTTATAACGAATGCCCGATGTGCCGTATTGAAACACTTTGGTTCCTGGATTTGGATACGACCCGATGTTCGATTCCACTTCTACAACATTCTCGATCCACTCATCCATGTTGACGCGGTGAAGTTTGATATTAACGTAAAATCAAAAAAAATTATAAAGACGTTCGGCAATCGTATATTCGTACTGAAATAACGATGAAACTAAATTAAGATACCTCTGTTTAGACTGGCAGCTATCCTATAGCGTACGTCCAATACTGATGACGTGTTACTTTCGTTCGACGCATTTCACTCTTGCATTCACGACATAAATTCGATCGATTGTGGACTCAGGACTGGGTGAAATTCGTTACATAATAATAATTGTATCGTATGGTTAATTATTACATTTCACCAGTTTCGTTTCATTACATCTCGTACCCACTGATAACCGGACAATCTTGTAAATAGAAAACACGTGTTGGATACAACAGTGTGATAATGAGTAAGGACGAAGGACCTGAACTTTAGGAGTGATAGGAGCGAACATCTGTTGCTCTTGCAAGTCGCCCAGTTGTTGCCACTTGCAAAGTTGCAATAATTATCGTTCCTGTTTCGATATTGTTAAGACATTACTACGTTCAGTGAATAAGTACATAACTATATAGGAAATTGGGGATTGATCAGTTTTTCAGTAGGTGTCATTGAATATTATGGTAGGTCACTGGTCAATGTAAAAACGATTCTGATCGGCGTCTGTCAGCCTATATTTCTATTTTCTAAAGATATTTTATTAATTTGATATTATAATATACCTACAACAGTAAGTCAGCATAACACTAACTATACGTATTTAATATTGCGATTAGTAGCTTATTTTTCAGTTAGTAGGTTTAATACCATTGATTAAAAATTTTAATTTTAAATATATAATGTTCAAACAATGAGGTAATAGTGTAATGCGGACATTCGGTAGGTTAGACTTATATTTTCCAAAAACAAATCGCATACATAATTACCTATTATCTATGTAGTTATGACTATAACAATATTATTTCTTATAAATTATATTACTAACTACTATTAACTTTTAAGTCGATGCGTACATTAGACGACCAGTGTGAATACGTAATAGGTTCATGGTATAAACCATAAATAGGTATAGCTTGAAATTAGTCTAAATATTATAATACATCATTGTAAAACCTATATGTTTATCGCTCGACGCTCGGCTCAAAATATCATGTAGGAAAATCGCAAATACATATATGCATTTTTCTGTACTCTGTAGTCATACTTAATACAATATCGTATATATTAGGTATATTTAATGTAAGTCTATAGGTAAACAATATAAGACGATTGTTCAGATTTCTAATTGTTTTTATATTATATAAAATTTGTATGATATTATCATTGTGACTGATTGATTATTCATATAGATATCAAGAATCAATTCGTGTTCAATCTTCAATATCCATGGATATTGCAAATGCCATTTTTTTCAGAGGCATCATGAAACGTCTATTGTTGAATTGAACAACTGAAAACCTCGTTTAAAATAGCTATTTCACATTTCAATTACCTACCCAGACAATTTGTGTTTTTAGTACTTAATACATAATATTTGTATTACGTATACGTTAATTTTCATCTTTTAATCATATATATACTTACCTACTTATTTTAGATGTAGGGAATATATAGATCAACATTTATTTAGTAGGTAGGATATTTAAAATATAATAATGTAATATACTAATACTATACTGCAGAGGTGGCCAAATCGCGGCTCGCGTCATAGATTTTTGCGGCTCCCATCTTACGTAACATTAGACGTAAATTAACGTAAGAGCCAAGATTTAAAAAAAAAAAAAGGTATAATATAATATAATAATATGACTTTTTTTTTTTTACATCTTGACTCTTCCATTTTTATTAATATATTTGGTGGCTCGCGAGTCTCTTCTCGCTGGCCACCCCTGCTATACTGTATAGTATATGCGTGCGGGTAACCCGTTAAAACCAAGTCATTAAATGTTATGTATTTTAAATTGGACTAATTAAATGCAGTGATCTACTGATCCATATATTTTTCTGCGCCATACATTTTGATTAAAGAGTTTTAAAACGTTTAACTCGACTGAGGTCAAAACAGTTTGAGAGGGCATATTAATATGGTTTTGTCAATAGTCAAGGCATTTCGAAGGAGCTATATACAAACAACACTATAGTAAAGCTAAATGGTGTGGTCTACTGGATGTCTGGATAGTATGATATGTATTACAAATATACATAAGCTGTATGCTTATTTGTTTTTATTATATTTAGATAGACGAATACTAATAGTTGTAACATATTTTTTTTTTCACTTAATTGTATATGATGGCTTACATTTATTTTATGACGAGCGGCTTTTAGTAAAAATTGTGTTAATTTGTCGAAAAGTCAATTACTATTATGATGGCGGAAGAAGAATTTTCTTTTAAGCGGACGTTAATTACACATACTCGAAGGAAAATTGTACGCAGATTTACAAGGTCTTTACCAAATTTGAGGGTTTTATCCAGAGGATGGCATAAAAAAATATTCATCAAAGTAAGTCCTAAATAGGTACAACAATGTGTGCAAGTACATACTTACCTACCTACTCACTTTATTTACACACATAATTTACATAGGTATAATTGCTACAGCTAAGTTACTATTATATAATAGAAATAGTACACGAAAATAAATAAAAAATGTATACCTGTATCACACAATTAAATGGCGCATGGTTAAAAGGGAATAAATCAAAATCACAAAACGAATAAACTTGTCGTTTTTGTATTATTTGATTGAAATGGGCATTTAATTTTCATTGATAATTTAGGATCAAGAAATCAAAATCAAATAATTTGATGACGAGAATTACGTATTTGGAATATTTTTTTTCTCCAAGATAATAACCCAAAAATGGTCAAATTGATTTCTTTTCTATTACGGTTTTACCCAATAATTGTCCAACTTTTTAATTTGAGATTTGAAATTCATTATTTTGTCTCGATTATATTATACGGCCAATGGCCATTGGCCATATATGGGTATATATCTTATAAATAGTTTACATTATATTTTAGATTCAACACATTACCTATTTACTTAACCATGTTCTTACAAGAACATATTTTTAAATTTACCTAATCTTTTAAAAATATATACCACTGTTATATTATACTGTTTTCAGGCAACTAATAAATTAAGAAAAATTCATATGATTTGGAAAAATAAAAGATACAAAATGTCACAAGATTTAAAACGAAAAAAACAAATTGAACTGAAAATGCTCGCTGAATATCTTTTTAAAGGTAGTTAATTCAATTTATTCCGAAATGTTTTCCTTAGTTACTTATTATATAATAATTATACCTAATTTCAGACAAAAAATGCAGTTACGAATGTAATACACGTTGTCTGTTTTTGATTGAGCGGTTAAATTCATTAGAGAAGTATTTGAAAATGACATTTATGCGCACTCTTAATGAAAAATACCTTGTAAGAATAATTATAGTAATTCAATTATTTTATAAAAATTATGCAAAAAATAATATGCATTAGCCAAGTATATATTATGTAAATAATATAGGTGCAATATAAAAAGTAAAAATGAATAATTTTGTATCCAAAAATGTCATATGTACCTATATATTTGAGAACCCTGATTGAGACGGTGTGGATTTTTTTTGGGGAACGAGTGATATGCCTATAGTCGGTTTAAATATTGATAATTGCGCCTGTATACTTTTACTTGTGCAAACTGCGAATTTTGTTAAATTATTTTGATCATTCCTATATAGTATGGTGTTAAAGTGGTAAAATTCGACCGGAAAGGATACAAACGAAGAACTAGACTGTTGATATTGACAAACAAATCATTGTGTTTAAACCAAATACTTAAAAACAAATTAAAACCCAAAGAAAAGATACCATTGGATTTTATAAAAAAATTAGAAGTCACTTCGGGAAGGGATAACTTTCTACTCATCAAAATTTCACAAGAATATAAACACAATAAGGTATTAACATTAAGGTATACTATTATTATAATTATAGTAAGTATAACACTAATACGTATAGTAATATAATATACTACTATAATATTACTATAACAACGTATAGCTGTTCAGGCACTTACAATTATTTTATTACTTTTACCCCTGCTATTAGAGCATCTACCTACTGTATGTAGGTCGATGATATTTTTTTTTTGCATTATAAACTTATAAAAAATATTTTAGCTATGTTCAATTAGTTTTAATTGTCAGTAATGTTTATATGTTTTATGTACTTATTATTGTTTATTGCTCAACACATAATATATTTCTGATTGAGGGGGAACAACAATATTTAAAACATTAACAGAGGGAGTGGAGAATGGGGATGATTATTCATTTATGTGAATTTGTTTCTTATTTAAATATAAGCTTTGTTAAAAATAAAGTAAAAGTACTCAATATAGTATATAAGTATACCCTCTACAATTTCAACTAAATCTTTGATATGCGTTCATCTAAATGTATTATATAAATTGTTTACTTTGCAGGGTGATATAATTCTTGAAGTTCCATATCTAATAGAATTTGTTACTAAATTTATTAACATCTCGGGCAACTATAAGCTGTTAAATATAAACAGACTAGGTGTCAATCAAACGTAAGTATATACCTACATTCTAAAAAAAAGCACAAAAGCCAAATCTTGTATTCCAACCTAACCTAGCCTCCTTATACTTATTGTTATATATTGTTAAAATGTTATATAGCCTCTAGTGGGTTAGTATAATCCTAGTCATAAACATTGTATTTTGATTTTTATGGTATTACTATTGCAGGTTATATCACGATATAAAAGGTTCAAAAAGTGGTGTTATAGAGTTAAAGGAAGGCAATTCCACGCCCAGTATTACTAAAGATAAGTACAAGAAATTGATCGTTTGGGGATAAAAATATTAAATGAAATTAGTATATTTTACGTCCAAAACGACATGTCAACATCTTCTATATTATTGTCTGTTATATATTATATTTATATTAAATATTGTTGTAGGTAACTACAATTTACGTAATATAATTAACATACTACATAATAATATTATTAACAAACTATATTTAATATTTTATATAAAATATATTTATTTTTTAATCTATTTTATTTTTTATATAATAATAATAATATTATTATACAACTTAAAAACTTATTTTAATTTTGATTTCTACCAATTTAGTTTCTGAGCAGAGCGATAAATGTATTGATTTTACAATGATGTGTTTTTTTTTTTATTAATTTTTATTAGTTTATTTTATAGAAAACTTGTTCTTTAGAACAGTAAAAATGCTTAGATTTTCTTAATTTCTTCAACAGTATCTTTTCTGATAAGAAAGTGAATCTAGTTGGTACTTGGGGGGGGGGGGGGGGGGTGGTCAAAAGTAAAAAATTTCTAATAGCTTTCAAAAACGCAGAAAAAAACAAAATAAAAGTTAAGGATACACGGGAATTTTTACTCAAAATCGGTTTTCGACAAAATCGATTTTGGTTTTTGATGTAACTCTAAAAGAAATAACATGAAATTTTCACTGGTTTTTTGTATTAGCATTTTCTATAAATGATAAAATTATCAAAAAATTTGTTTTGAATTCCTTACGGATATTTTCACTTTCCAATATTTTTTTAGTTTTATTTTTCTATAAATGTCAATAAAAATGTATTTATTTTGTAAAAAAACGTGAAAATTTAATTCAAGGCTCCTGTTATATTGTTACAATATCAGTTGAAAAATATTAAAAATACAAAGACACAATTTTTTTTTAAAAGCATTTAAAGTTCGAATTTTGACAAAATTTTTTAATTTCAAATTTAATAATTATTTTGTAATTAAAAATTTATAAAATGTTCAACTTTTATAGCTAAGGATTGAACATTTTAAACAAAGTTCCACGTAAATAGGTTATATATAAATTACTTTATTCACAATAATATCATCAAATATACTTAGAAATATCATAGGCTGACTAACCGTTTTCACTCAGAATCGTTTTTTATACTTTGATATTATATCATTGAATTCAAATTTAACTCCATCCATTACAGGGACTTACTTGTAATCTATCGTATAGCGGAGTGGCACCCACTTACTCACCTTTTTTTATGTTTATATATAGGAGCGAAGGAACAGTTGTGTTGTTTTTATAATATTTTATCAATTACTATTATAAAAATATGTTGATCTTATAAGACGACGGCATAAAAATACATGTGATATTGCAATGTATATATGTCTTATTAGCCTTATAAGTTATAACCCATGCATTTGTTGTCTCAGTATTACAAACGTACGACATACCAAATTTCCATTCTCTAGTTTCAATAGTGTGCTGTTATAGTTTTGATATTCGTGTGAATTGACCTATTATGAAACTTTTCGGTAAGAACATTATCTGTGTTTAAGAGTCGGTGATTTTTCAATATTTTAATTTTCAATCAAACTATGGGTAGGCAAACTACAAATAAAAATGCTCATATCTCGCTTGAAAATTAAAATATTTAAAATCACTGAGGACTTCATTATTAAGCAAGGATAACGTTCTTAACTAAAAGTGTGATGCTAGGTCAATAGGTCAATCCACTCTAATATCAATACTAAGTACTAACAGCACACTATTGAAACTAGTGAATGGACATTTGGTATATGTCGTATACGTGTGTAAGATGGAGACAATAAATGCTTGGTTAACGTCCTCTTATAGGTACACCGTACGTTTTGAATAATTGTGATATTCAGTATTTCAGTACTTATCTATAATACATGGATGTAGCTTTTATGTACTGAATAGTAAACACATTTCAATGAAACTGTTAAAATATTATATATTATTTTATTTTCAATTATATTTTTATTTTTGATAATTACGCCTTGATTTTCAGTACCTATAATTTATTTCAGCCTTATTTAGACGTGTTGTAGACTAATTTATATAACTATTTTGTTATAAGTTATAACAAAATCATATTATCTGGTAGGTATTAGTAATTTTACAATAATTATTCTGAGGTAGATTAATTAGGTATATCTTATTTATGATTAGTATCGTACATTCGTACCTATATAATATTAATATAATATTCGTGCCATGCAATGTGGAATAAATACAAGAAAAATATTAGCTCACGACATTAATGTACCTAAATAGCCTATCCGAAACGCCGTGTGATCATGATTATTTTAGCATACTGTTTCAAAGAATATATTATTATATGTAATATTATGTATTATCTTATTGACCACAATTTGATATACCTAGAATATATTTTAATACGTGGTATTGACTATTGATATTTTTTACTGGCGCATTAGCTGTAGTACCATATCATGCGTATCATTTTTGTAAATTACTGTGATAGGGCGATTTTATTGAAATTTTAGTACTTATAATATTATATTAAATAGTATAATAACACTAGATGAAGTAATTTATGAGCTATGTTTAGATAATAGATGTCAAATTGTAAATATTTATTGCTGTAATGCTGTGTTATATAAATATTATAATAAAAAAATAATGTTTAAAATTTAAATGCCACAAATATTTGAAATAGGAATTTTGTTTTAACAAATTTTTAATCTTAAGTAGGTAACATACTAACATATAATATGTTACATATAAAAATAGTAAAATTATTTTGGTAACATATTTTGTATTGATGATATAAATATAATAATAAAAAATGAATCACTGTAGATATTTGAAAATTTCACTGAATGTTTATATTAGCGTTTTTTATACACCATACAATTTTTAAAATATTTTGAGTCTTTTTGAGCTGTATACGGACATTGTCAGTTTTCAATTTTTTTAGTTTTTTTTTCTATAAATATCAATAAAATGTTATTTGTTATTAACTGTTCCTCGTAAATATGTTATGTATAAATTACTTTATTCACAATAATATTATCAAATATATTAGACTGACCGTCTTCGCTCAGAATCGTTTTGCTTATACAATGATATTATATCATTGAATTCAAATTAAACACAATCCATTACACTTTGCAGTGATCCACTTGTAACCTAATGTACAGCAGAACCAGTGGCGTGGCGAACTAAAAATTTTCCAGAGGCCAGTTACAAATATCCCAAGTATTTATGTATAATAATGTATTAATGTAATATAACAAGTTATATTTCAGATCATTATTGACTACCTATTGAGAATATCATATTAAATTTACTAGGGGACCCACTGGCTACCACCCACCCCTGTATTTAAGAAAATTTCAGAGGCCAAGGCCTCTGAAATTTCCGTTTACCACGCCACTGAGCAGAACGATACCCACTTGCCCACCTTTCTTTATTTCGTTTATTTTAATAATTATGAAAAGGTTTGTGCAAGTTTTAAATGGCCCATCTTAAGTTTAAAAAAATGATTCAAGACGTACTCAATCAATTGAAACAACTGAATCTACTAATCATCTGATATATGCTTCAATTACATTCAAATACTTCAAAATTGAAGTATTGATTTAATGAATTTTATAAAATAATATCCTTAGAAGGAAATAAATTATCTGCATCGTGTTAAAATTGCACAAAAATTGTAAATAGGAGCATTTATTCAAGTGGCAATTTCCTTAGCCATTACAAGGTATGTATAATTAATGATCTACCTATTAAATTTTAAATACTTAATAATAACTATAATAATTATAAATAACATTTACCTTCGATATTAATATTTTATTAGCTATTTTAATACTTATAAGCATGCTTCAATAATGGCAAAAGTTGAAGAATCTAGAAAAAATAATCTTATGGCTCAAGATAAATACACCAATACCAAGCAAACTAAATTATTCGATACATATTCAAAGAAATTTGAATGGAAAAGGTTATTATAATGTAATATTAATAAAGTTAAATAAATTAATAATACAATTAACTAGGCAATTAGGTAAGTAGGCAACTTAATTAATCATTTCAGTCCTGATATTATTTTTGGAAAAATATATATAAGGTATCTGGTGTATTATAATTCATATGGGTACCCTATATCTAATAGGTACCCTATTTCTAAAGTTTTAGATATTTAAAAAAATGCACTTATATATAATATAATATGTAAGTAACAACTATAACAAGTAGGATAGTATTGAAGTCCTTTATCATACGTACAATATAAAATAATAATAATCATCATATGCCTATTATACACATCTACAATTTGCAAAAAAGCTGAAAATTTAAATGTTTTCATGGTAAAGTTGTTAATCTAACATTTAAGTTATAGTACGTTAAACGTGCGAGGTGGTTCCAGACGTGGTGGTCGACCATCGGTTGCGGTGAGTATGTGGTATCTACGGACTATCAGGGGCTACCTAAACTCGTCCGTCATCATAATCGAAGGTGAAATATTTGTCGCTATGGTCATCTGATGCGGGATCCGGGATAACAGGGACCACCCTCTAGTTTTTCTTCTACTTTTTGTAGTGTAACTACGAAAAAGTTTTGAAAATACTTATTATTATTATGATTGTTATTTTGCTCAATTTATTGTCTTTTAGTATTTTTAATTCTGTTAAATCTGAATTTAATTATAAATCGTTGCATACAAAAAACGATTATTAAAAAAAATAAACATTAAAAAAATATTTATAAAACTTTTTTTGAAAACTGTTTTTTTTTTGTGGGGTTTACCTGAATATTTTGAAAAGTACTGGACATTTTTCACTAACTAGATCCAGTTAGAAGTCTCTCAGAAGTCACCCTCATCGTTGAACATTATTTTAGTTGCTCCAATAAACGATGACCGACACAACTCAAATTTTAAAAAAAACACACACACACACACACACACACACACACACACACATCATTGTAGAACCAATACATCCATTGCTCAGCTCAGAATTATCTATTTTTTTTTTCTAGATAAATGTATGTGTATCTTTATCTATATAAAAAAAAATGATGTTATATTTTATCTTATCTAGATAAATCTTATCCAGATGATTTTTTGGTTATCTTTTCCCAACACTGCATTTATAACTGTCTACATAATTTGTATTTTGTATTAATTATTTGTTTTGTATTTCAAAAGAATTTTTCTAGAATCATGAAAGACCTGATTTTTGATATCGTATTTCAATCCTGTTTCAACATGGTAATAACGTACAATATGACAAGTTTTTTACATTTTATCGATTAATTATTAACTAATTAATAAAAATATCGTAAATCAAACTTACGATTCTAGACAAAGTCCTACCTACTCTGCAATATGTATAATAGGTATTTTTACTGCAAACCGCTTAAATGAGCTGTTTACTTTAAGTACGAAACCGTGTTTTATGCCATTTCACTCACAAACGAATCTAGGTGCCCAGAATGTCAAAATTCCTACTCGGTGGTACCAGGATCGCATGGTCTAGTCGCTACTCGTACACCGTTCATCGGTTTCGTCGGCGGCGGCATAGTTATACAAAAATATTAGATATAAACTCGTTCACGAAAATTTGCAAATTATTTCGAATTAAAAATTTGTAAAAATTTTTCTTTCTAAATCTAAGATTTGAAAATGTAATACAAGATTCCTCCTTAGCTAGATTACCTTTATCAAACTAAAAAAATTCTACAAGAAAGTTAAATTTAATTTTTATGAGAGTTTAAAGTTCATATTTTACAACATTGGATATTCACTCGATTTCTCAAGAGCGATTTTCTTATTTTGCTGTAATTCAAAAACGAATAACACTGTAGATACATGAAAATTTGACTGAATTTTTATATTATCATTTTCTACATACCATAACATGTTGAAAATATCTTGATCTTGAATAATTATTAACTTGAAAATAATTTTTTTTTTAAATTAATGTTAATAATAATATACTAATATATTGTTACATTAAATATTTATTATAGAATTAATATTGTATAACATTTACTACAATTATCAAAATGATAAAATACCTATCAGTTTGTTAAATAGATTTATAGAAACATTTTTAATTAAACAATTCATGGATTCATTGAAATATAAGAATCAATTATAGTTAAAGTTTTTTTAAATAATGTCTCTACTACAATTATTTAATTAGTGTATAACTAATGTGTACCTAGTGTATTATTAATTTATTAAAACCGTTATATTTTTTTTAAATAATTATGTTTTATGATTAGTAATTTTTCATGAAATTTTCCGTTATCTGTCAGATTATAACAATAATATTCTAAGTCTGAAAAATGAGAAGGAAAATATTGATTTTGCAAAAAAAGGCTTAGGCGTAATTATTACTTATAAATGAAAAACATATTTGGGTAGGTAATAAAAATTATACCCAGGCTGCAATTTACGTATGTATAAAATATACCCAGGCCGCAGTTTACGTATGTACAAAATATACCCAGGCCGCAATTTACATAAAAAATTAAAAATGAGCCGCAATTTACAGCGACCCGTAAAAACCTCACATACAAACACGGTTATTCCAACACCGGGTAACACAGATAATTTGATGGTTTTTTTATTTTTACTTATCTACAATATTATTTGTTAATTTATTTCAGGAGTTCTAACAACGTTAGGTACTCATCAACTCAACTTTTACTCAAGAATAAGATTGTTCTTACACTAACATTTAGATAAAGAGTTCTAATTTCAGACCATAGTGCTGTAAAAAATAGTTTAATGTAACACTATGGTGGTTGTAAATTGGTTGCGAGTGAAGGCGTGAAGTAAAAAATACTAAATACTAATATGCTTCAGCCTTCAACTGATAAATATAAAAATTTTAATTGAACAGTACATTTTGCATTGTCACCTGAAAACTGTGGATATGGTTTTATGTGCATTTATCTATCTATAAATTTACTTTATTAACTTAGATTCGATATTAATATATATTAATATGCGAATAAGCCAGGCAACACCTTGGATTTCAGTTACTAAAAATTAAGCCGATTTCCACATTGGTCACAACAACTGTAGTATAAAGACAGCTATCTAGTATTCTATTTATTGTATATATCTATGATCGTATTTCAATCGTCCAATATCACAACATGGTACAATAATATCACAAGTTTTTTACATTTTATCGATAATTTATTTAGCTAATTAATAAAAATATCGAAAATCGGACCTGCGATTCTAGCACGATGTAGAGAAGATATTATATTTACATCGTGGATTCTAGACAAAGTCCTACTCTACAATTTGTATAATAGGTATTTTTACAGCAAACCGCTTGAATGAGCTGTGTTGAGCTGCGAAACCGTGTTTTTACGCCATATTTTGTTGACTAAACGACAATTAATATAAAGGATAAAAGGATACATATATAAACACAATAAAGTGTTTTTGTCACACTTGCACCGAAAGTTAGGTTTTCGACCACGGTTGAAGCGTTGGAAAGCAACTTTTTTCCGTCCAGCGGGCGGAAAAGAGGAAATCTCCAAAGTGCCGGGCGGAAAAGAGGAAATCCCCAAAAGTGCCGGCCGCCGGGCGCGTATCCCCGCGTATCCCCGCACAACCAGAAACTAAAATGTATACCACGGTCCTTACAAAACATAAGCTTTTGGTTACATCTTAAATTTATAGTATAACCTCCTTGCATGACGCATAAACATATTTTGTAGAAAAGTCTATAATTGTTGCATAGATCCCTGCATAACCTTTGCCATGAACGCAGGGGCGTGATAAAAAATAGTATGGTTCACTTCCCGCCCTTGCCACACAATATACTATTGACTTTTGGGGTATTTTCAGAACCGCATCGGTAAAGTCAACCGCAACATATTACGGCCGGTTCCCGACGATTTCAAATCGGTTCGCCGAATCGGTCAGTCTGGCCGGATAATGCGGTTTATTTATGGATGTCACGGTCGTTTACCGATCGGTAACCGACAAAACGCATGGTGTGATCCGGCACTAAAAGTGTAAAAATTTCGACTCTGGGTACCAGGGTTGCATGGTCTAGTCGCTACTCGTTCACCGTTCATCGGTTTCGTCGGCGGCATAGTTATACAAAAATATAATAATAATATTATACTCGTTCGGAGCCCCCACTGCATACGTTCCTGGTACTTATATACGATTTACGTGGGACATAGGCGGTTTGGTGTGGCTTATTTATACATGTGGCACATGTATTTTAGAGACCGATAGGTACGCAGTGGTAAATTATTATACACCGTACTTCGGAATGTCAGATTACAATTTTAGATTCTTAGTGAAACGATGATTTTACAATGATGTACCTACTTTTTTTAATTTTTGTGTTTTGAAAATATTTTGACTCTTTATGAGCTATTTACGGACATTGTCAGTTTTCAATTTTTTTAGTTTTTTTTTCTATAAATATCATTAAAATTGTGTATTTGTTTGGTAAAAAAGCTTGACATTTTAATACAAGGCTAATAATTGATATATTGTTTAATTGTTACAATAGCAGTTTTTGCAGTTTTTGCCTATGTATTTTTAATATTTTTCTATATTAAAAATACATAGGCACACTTTTTTTTTATGAGCATTTAAAGTTTAAATTTTGACAAAATGTATCAAATTCTTTTAACTATTATTTTGTAGTTAAAAATGTATAAAATTTTATAAATTTTATAGCCAAGGATTGAAAATTTAAAACAAGGTTCCACATAAATAGGTAAATATATAAATTACTTTATTCACAATAATATCATCAAATATCCTTAGTAATAGCATAGGCTGACTGACCGTTATCGCTCAGAATCGTTTTTCTTATACAATGATATTATATCATTGAATTAAAATTTAACACCATCCATTACAGTGACCCACTTGTAACCTACTGTACAGTAGAGCGACATCCACTTACCCACCTTTTTTATACATAAATTTGTACTATGAAATCTATGACAAAATATCAATGCTTTTCAGGAGGACGATTTTAAAATTTTTAATGGACCTTAAAATTAAGATTTTTTTACAAAAATCCTATGAAATAATTGTATTACATTTATTTTAGACACATGAGATTTCAATCAAAACAGTTTTTTTCCTAAAGAGTACTTAGTATAAATTCAATGATTTTTTCGAAATTATAATCAAACTTCAGGAAGTATGTTTAATTGATTAACCGACTCTTAGTAGTTTTTATAGTTATACCCAGGATTTTAGAACTGTGGGTCTGCCACTGTGTAGAAACTTTAACTAACTAGATATTACAAAGTCGCCCAATACGCTTGCGATTTACCTTATTAGTTATTTACATCACATTTTGATACTAACATTCAATATAACTATATTATATGTATCAAAGAGTCATAACAAATTTTTAAGTAAAATGTACAATTTACTTACAAGCTTTAGTCTTTAAGTATTATTAATTAATTGTTATTTTTATTTGTTGCATTAAAATTTATATTCAATAAAAGTTGAACTGCTGACTGGAAGTGTATAAAATATTTTATACCAAGTATATAAATTTGGATATGAAGAAATCATGCCTCGTGACATCATGAACTTCAATAGGTACTTAATTTAATTTTAAAGGTCCAGTTACTCCAGTTTCAATAGTTTCGTCATACACTTGTTAGTAAACTAGACATAATGAACGGTATTCCATTTCTATATCAACTTCATAAAATCTTATATATAACTATCTAACATATTGTTATACTCGTGTTTTTCGAATTAGGTGCATTATAAGTTGATAAGCTTAAGCACGATTTCATATGTACTATTTTACTTCAATACTCACTCTTTACGTCTGTATATATATCATAATATACTTATACATTTATAATTATATTTGTAATTATATAGAAACATATACAATATTATGTAGATTTTATAAATTAATATTATTTTATTATTGATCATTGAACATAATTTTTTCAAATAAAAAATGTTTATGTATAGTTTGCTATTTTGAGGGGCCACTTTTAACTGGGAAAAAAAACTGTGGGTCAGCTGACCTCCCAAGCCCCCCCTGGTGATTGAGTTGTATTATATTAGTATATTGCAATATGTTATAGTTGGCATATTATTAAACGAAATATATATACCCTTCATTGAATTTGATTGTCTTTATTATGTTGTGACTAAAGACATAAATTGTCTATTATTGTATATTTACATGTTATTATTGTTATAATAATATTTTTACCTATTGATCAGATCTTTATACTATACATAGACCTTAATTTATGCGTTAAATATAAGGTCTGTGATATTATATTATTATAATAAGCAGTCAATATTCACTAATAAGTAATAACTCTAAATAAGTTAGATATTATGTTGATGACATTAATAAAACAAAACAGAATCACTTTAACAATTTTAAACAATTTACTTCTTTATTGTCCGATGTTGTGAAAAAAAATTGAAATATGTATTTTCAAAATAATTTATATCAAACATATTTTAACATAGCAAGCTTATTTTTGTGTAACCTTGATTTGTTTAGGTTTAGGGTCTGCAGCTTTAACTGTTTGCGCAACTTGCTTCTTCTTCTTTGAAAGAAACACTTTCTTGTTATCCATAGCCAATGATCTTAGTTCATCTTCAGCCATTTTGTTAACATTTTTACTTATCATACGTTTAATCCGCTGACCTTCTTCATACTTGTGTTTTTTTGAAGGCATTGGACATGCTATACAGTAAAATGCATAAAATTAAGGATCAAACAACCCAATAGACAACAATTTAATATAATATAGATCAATATTAATCCGTAATCACAAATGAAATAGTTTCAAGAAAAACTTACCTTTTCTACTTTTATTTGGTTCGTTTCTCTTTTTCTTTGAAAAAGAAACTTGTGATTTATTTTTGAATTTTCCCTGTGGCATAATGAATAAAATAATGTACACGAATTGAAATCTTTAACTAATATTACTATATAGTAAACTGTTAACGGTAAACACTTAATTACTTTAGAATTTTAATATTTTTAAAAAAATTTTTTATAGATAACAATAATGTTTGTTAACAATAATATTGTTGTCAGTACAACAACAAAAACACGTGAAATATTATCAATTCTAATCCAGAGTGATATCAATTTTGTAACAATAATTTTATGTTTGGTTATAAAATTTAAATTTGAATTTAATAAATTAATTATTAAAATATATAGGTATTAAAATTTAAACCGAGATTCGATTTATTTTTAAAACCGAATTTATATTTGTATTAATTTCGACGGTATCTATTACAAGTTTATGAAAAACCAGTAACTATTTACACGATGGAAGTAAATGTTGATAATTGTTTAGAAGCAGTGACTAAGGAAATTCAAATAAAATGTGAGAAAAAAGTTAATGAACCAGAAACAGCTAAAAAAGATTATCTCCCAGAATCAGTAGCTGAAGATATTCAATTAAAATCTGAAGAAAAAGTGAATGAAATAGAATCAGTTAAAAAAGAATATCAATCGGAATCATTGGCCGAGAAAATTCAAATAACATCTGAGGAAAAAGACAGTCAAGTAGGACTAGAAGAAATAAAAGATCAAACTCAGTCAGCGACAAAAGAAGATCCTTTTGCTTATTTAGATCGGGATGATTTTACTTCTGAAAAGTACAAGATAGAAATAAGAAATCTACCAAAACATTATGGAATTGCTGTAAGTACCTACAAAATAACATAATTTTTGAAATATGAATATTAATGATTACAATTTGCACTACTTTTTAAACATTTTTAGGAGTTCAAAAAATTAATTAATATAAAGTTGGAATTAAATTGTTCTAAAGTCAAGACCCCTAACCGTAACGGAAAATGGCTCTATATATGTTTTCGATCAGAAGAAGACAAAAATACAGCTCTGGGTATTTTAAATGGATATAATTGGAAAAACACAAAATTAGATGCTAGCGTAAGTATCCTATACCTACATTTGTAATTTTCAACTTGTTTTCATTGGTCTTCAAACATCTTAGAATGCCAAAGCTGTTCCTGATCCATTAGTAAAAAAACGTAATGAACAATTTGATGACTGTCCAGACGTAAAGAAAATTAAATTGGACAATGCTGGTGCAGAACAACAGATGATAAGTGCTGTAACACCTTTGTATAACATATCTTATGATGAGCAAGTAAGTTATAATTATGTACCTACATTTAATTTGGAAAATAACATATTGAATGTTATAGATTTATATTTCTGAGAAAAATTGTTCCATGGTTTTTGACCTCTTGTACCTACATAACTTGAATTTAACTGTCAAATTTTTTTGACAAAATTATTAATTTATTTGATATGAATTTAGTAGTTAATTAATAACAGGGACAAATGGACAATGTTTAATTTTGTATATCTTTAAATTATCATTACCAATTGATCAATATAATAGAATATATTTTTATTGGTTTCAGTTAATTCAAAAAACCAATTCTATAAAAAATGTTCTTATGGATTATAGTAGACGGTTGAAACGAATTAAGTGTGGTCAAGGTATACTTAATTGGTTAAAAAAACAACAAGATGAAAATAATGGTCTTCCATGTAAACTTTTGGAAATACAAAGTCTTAAAGACGATTCAGAGAAATGTATCGGCTATAGAAATAAATGCGAATTTACTATAGGTAAAGTATTTGGTATATTAATTAAATATGTGTACTTAATATATTTTATATAGATAAAACTTCAGTCATAATTGTTATGTAATTATGTGTTTCAGTATCATTTTGAAACAAGTAATATTTAACTAGGAAATTTAAATTTTGAGTGAAGTGAAGAAAATATATATTCATTTAATTGACTTGTTTATTTTTTTTTGGACATATATAAAAATAATTTTTTTTTTATTCTCTTAACTGTATAAAAAGTGTATATAACTATTAACCCTTTTTGTTCTATTATTTAATAAACAATATAATATATTATAATATACATTATAATTTTAGGTATGGACGTAGAAAATAAAGAACCAGTTGTTGGTTTTCGCGTTGGTGCATATAATCAGGGAAAAACTAGTGTTGCCCCGATTGATAATATTTCAAACGTTCCTCAACGTATGAAAGATGTTGTTAAAGTAAGTTTTTATCTTCTTGAAATAAATCCTATTGTTAGTGGGCAATAATTTTTCCCATTTTCATTTATAATAAACATAGGAATATGGAAAAATACTGCCACATATTTTATATTCATGTGTGTAATATTTATTTTACTTTTGTTATTTAGTGTTTTCAAGATTTGGTTAGAGCTTCTAAATTTCCTGTGTTTGATCCTGAGAATTATACAGGTCATTGGCGTCAGTTAACTGTAAGATTGAGCTTAAAAACTGAACAATTGATGTTAATTTGTGTAGTACACACAGAAAACATGGAGGAATCAGCCCTGAATTCTTTGAAACAATTAATCTTAAGTTATTTTACTGAAGGAGCTGGGGCTGTTTGTAAAGTAGATTCTCTTTACTTTCAAAAAGCAAAAAAAAGAGCGTAAGAATTAAAATAATTATGTATTTACTTCTAACTTACAATCAAAATAAGATATTATTGGAAGTAACCCCTTTTTAAAAGTATTGTTTTACCTTTCAAGCTAAAAATTAATTAATATATCATATAATAAATCATCCCAATCTGAATATTTTAGAAACTATAATAACCCTAATTTACGGAAAAATTTACTAATGTTACATCATATTTATTATTTATTATAAAAATATTTTTTTAGCGCTGGTGAAGGAAATTCATTTCCCTTAGAATTGTTACATGGACAGGGTTATATCGTTGAAGAAGTGAAAGGTCTTAAATTGCGAATTTCACCTGAATCGTTTTTTCAAATAAATACTGCTGCTTCTGAAATATTGTTTGATGCTGCGAAAGATTTGGCTTCCATTAATTCACAAACTACCGTATTAGACGTATGTTGTGGTTCTGGTACAATTGGCCTGTCTATAGCTAAGGTAATTTAAAACATATTTTCTTATGTTTCTTATATAATATACAGTCAAGTGTGTACAACTGATTAGAATATTCATCATTCATCATTTTTTTTTTTTTAAGGACTGTGCTCAAGTAATTGGTGTAGAAATTCAAGAAGAAGCAGTTAATATGGCAAAATTAAATGCCACTGAAAATGGTATCACAAATGCAATATTCTTTGCTGGAAAAGCTGAAGAAGTAATGAACAAACGCGAGTTTCAGAACCCAGAAAATGCTAATGATGTAGTTGCCATAGTTGATCCTCCCAGAGCAGGACTACGTAAGCAATCCACTGGCTTCATAACTTATATTGATAACAAACTATTAAATTGGCCATTCAATTAATGTGTTATAGATAACAAGGCGATATTGCTTCTACGAAGGATGACACATTTAAAACGATTAGTATACATGTCTTGTAACCCTAAAGGGGCTATGCAAAACTTTTTATCTTTGTCCATGGCTGAATCTAAAACTAAACAAGGTGCTCCATTTGTACCAGTGAAAGCTGTTCCTGTTGATATGTTTCCACAAACACCACATTGTGAACTAATAGTATATTTTGAACGACTTTAAAATAAATACTGCTGTGGGCTAAAGGGCAAATAATATAATTGCTTCATTTATAAGAAAATTATTTAAAAATTTGGCCTTTTTATTTTTTATGATATTCTACTGCCTACTGGTAATTTTGACCAATGCATTTCTTTCTTGATTAATAATTTGATTTTCTTGAAGAAATATAAAAATGAAATATATTAATTGTTACATTTTTTAATTTACTAAAAACTTTTATAGAACTTTTATAAAAAAAAGTTTGTACAGTAATTAATATTGAAATTATATTTTTATTATAATATACAATTTTTCTAGAGACAGACTGAGGTCTTTAAATTCCTCAAAAAGATGTTTCACTGGTAAAGTTAACATTGGTTATGGTTAAGTATAAAATGTTTATGTGTAAGACTTATGTAAATAAATATTTTCATAATTAATATTAATATGCATAATGCATGTAGATATAAATATATAATGCATTGTTATTCAATTATTAGGTTTTTATTATTTATTTTTCAGTTCTTTAAACCTCAAAACATCTTTACAGAAATTGTAATTGATCATGCCAATAATAAACAGTTATAATATATCCATCTTAAGCTTAGTATGAATATTAATAATGCATTTTCAATATAATTTTTAAAATGTAATTAAATAAACATGAATTTGATTATCAAAAATGAATAAATGAATACACTAATTTCAATTAAATTAAATTATAAACAGCACACGTGGACAAGTGAAATACTGCAGTTTTCTGCCAAAATAAAGAAATAGTTTTGTTAATGTTATTTAAACTGTAATTTATACCATAGGGCAGGTGTGCTCAATTTTTTTCAATACCTGGGCCACATTGAACATTTAATATTTTTATACATAGTATACTGAGCGTTGTATATTGTATTGAATCTATACTTTGCAGTTTGCGCTAAGCCATAACTCATAAGCACCTCAAATATACCATAACATTAACTCAAATTATTATCATATCAAAATTTTACTATATAAATGAAATTTACTAATATAAAATACTTGAAATATTCATACAGACAGATTAACAGTGTTAATTTGACATTGAAAATTAGGTTTAATTTGAAGCTATTGATTTGAAAATAAATATGTAATCATTGTATATGATGACAAAACAATTCTGTGCTGAGATAGTCTAACTTTTTGGTTATCAAACAATTACAATTTTCCTTTATATTTTTTTTTTTAGTTTTTGCCGAATATTTTTTTAAGTGCTGAGGATTTTCAATTTTAACCTCTCAAAAGTATCAACCAGATCCAATTTTCTACAAGAAACATCCATTAAAGTTGTTGATCAGAGCATTTGTCTGCTAAAAAAGTGTCTCCAAATATTAGGAAAAACAAACATCAATATTCAATACCTACAGTCTTTGGTCCACTCAGAATGTAAAATTAAAGTAAAAATTATTGAAAATACGAAATTTCATTAGGACGGACCAAGACGGAATACTGCTGGGTTGGGGCATACGTCTGCATTCTGCTATGTTTTGCATAATAATTGATATCAATTCTGTATTATAGTGACTACCTCACAGTTGACACTGTCTTATATTATTTTATGAGAATTACCTATGTAATCTTAAAAGCTAAAATACAAATTAATATAAGTAAGTCTGCTCAATAAAACTTAATAAAATATTCAAATTACCTACAAACAATAATGCTTTTCAGACCTGAAACAAACTACCATTTAACCACCCACCCACAACTTTTAGTCTAATTTTTTTTTTTGTATTGAATATAGTAAGTTATATAGTATTATTAAAAAAAAATTTATCCTACTAAGTCCATTACCTGTTATCCACCCATCCCACAATTTTGTCTCATTTTGGTCTTAAGGCAATAGCCTAAAAAATAATGTTTCGGTACCTCGACTTTTCGTTCATCAACAAACTTTAAATTTATTACAAAGTTTCACATAAGTTATTTTTAGTGAAAATTGTATGAAAGGATGACTGGGGGAACAAAATTTGTCAAAATCACAAAAATTTGCAAATTATTTTGACTTAGAAATTCATAAGAATTTTTCTATTTATATCTAAGATTTTAAAATTTAATATGAGCTTCCTTGAATGTTTTCCTAACTTTAACAAAAAAGAAGTTTACTGGAAAGTTAAATTAATTTTTTATGAGCGTTATCAAAGTTTAAATTCTTCGTTATTGGATTATATTTGTCCGTAAATTACCTAGGTAATGAATTTTATCGAACGATTTTCTTATTTTTATTGTAGGTACCTAATTAGTTTAAATTAAATTATCACGAATAGCATTATATTAGGTAGGTTTAATCAGTAATGTACCTATACATAGTATGGGTACCTATCTATGTTTCTTTGCGGAATAGTTTTAATACTTTAAAAGATTTTGGTAACAATTTAGGTACCTACTATTTAGATACTAATATACCATGTAGATAAAATTGTATATCCTAATTTGTATAGGTAGCTATAATATTATGATATATTTTTCAGATTTAATTAAAACGTTCGGTATATCTACTGATCTACATGACTAGAAACATAATATTTATCTGTAAGGTTTTAAGGTCTATCGTGGATTTATTCTATTATCTATTTACTATTGCACCTAAATTCACTAAACCAGTGGCGTACCCAGGATTTTTTTATGGGGGGAGGGTCCAAAATTTTTATTTTATTTGTTCTCTAATTATAGTTAAAGTTTAATTCATTACCAACATATTACTGTTAATAACTATAATATAGTTAGTAGTTACAATAGTAATATAAATTAAACACGGTTTATACATTATAAATTATAATATAATAATATAATCTATAACCTTTGTATACTGAAGATAATGGGAAATATTAAAATACACTGTAAACCTACTCTTATTATACGATTTACTATTAAACAATTGTGTAAATGTAGATATCTCAATGGAGGGGGTCCGGACCCGAAAACCCCCCCTTGGGTACGCCCCTGCACTAAACCATGAACTAAGAAAATTAATATTATCTTAGTTCATGACTAAACTAAATAAATATTCTTATCTAGGTATCATTATTATTATTGTGTTGGAAAATAGTAAACATTTACGGTTAAAATTGTTAGGCCAATCATGAATACAGAGTAGGTAATGTACCTATAGTGTATAGATGTATAGTACCTAGTTACAGTACCGTATAGATACCACCTATACCAATATACTATGTAGCATTATAGGTGTGTAGTCTGTTATAGCATTTTATATGTGCTTGTGATTTACATTGAACCAAATAAATCGAATTCTAGAATCTGGATGACTAATACACAGTTAAATTGACTGCTTAAAAGTCAGTTCCAGCCCATTGCCAGGATTTATCCCAAAACGGCCAAAACCAATAGTTTGCTTTTGTCATACCGCAAACGGGCTTAATGGCTCTACAGTATAATCTGGCACCGATCCAATTTGGATATGTCAAGGCGGCGGACATTTAATGCGTGCGTTTCCATATAACTATATATGTATATAATAATAATTCTGTCGGCCATTTTGCCGCGAAATAACGTTTTTTTTCTTCATGGGATACAATAGGGACACTTTATTTTAGTGCGTATAGAATCTCCGCCCTTTGAATTGTTTACCCACATCAAAACACTAACATGTTATGCAAAAGTAAATTGTTTTATGCATTATGCTCCATGTTTTCTGTGGTTCTGTTAAGTGAACTATGACGTTAAAATTTCTTCTGCGTAGCACTAATCGATAATTAATTGTTACTCATCGAATTATGCTACTTTTGACATCAACATCTTTTCTGACAGAAATCAAGTATTGGAGCATTCGGGAAGTCAAAATTGGAAATTCCAAGTAATTTTTGAAAGCATCGAGAAAAACAAAAAAAAAAAATGAAGGAAAAGTGGAAATTTTTACGCAAACCCAATTTTTAACAAAATCGATTTTATTTTATTTTAATTGACAAGACCGTAGTGACTTTTAATTTTCAGCAAACGTTATGATAAGACTTTTTTAACTGGTTACATTTACCTTTGCGAAGTTTATTTTCGAACCTACATTTTTATATTTTCAATTATTGTCGACAGATAATTGTTTGCTCGATTAAATAAATATTGTAAATATAATACAAGGTTTCACATAAGTTGTTAATTATATAATTAAAATAAAAAGCGTAAATTCTCAATATATTTTTATAATTGTCTGAAGTTTGAATTTTGAAGGAAATGTTCCCAAACTCGAAATGTACAAATTATTATTCAGTACCTATAGGTATACCTAATAATAAATCGGTTAGAAATCTATAAAAAATTTCTTTTCATAGTTCAAATTAGAAAATTTAATAGAAGATTCCCCACAACTTTTTTTACCTAACAAAAAAAAAGTGATAACAGTATCTAACATTAAAACAAATAACCTAAACAAAGTTATAAATTAAGTAGATAACCGACTATCGAGCATAGAAATTGAAAGCGAAGAATCATTAATTCGACAAATTTTAAGTAATGCACCAGTGGCGTATGTATTAAAATACGGCCCCAATGCGAAAAACTTAAAGGGCCCTTCTACCTACTTTTCGTAATAAATAAAAAAATAAAATAAAAATGTAAGTATATATGTCTTTAATGGGGTAGGTATTTTATAAGTCAGGTATAACAGTTAAAATTTTACTTTACGATCTTTTAAATAGTCTAAGTACCTACCTAACTATAAATTGTAATGCAGTAAAGCGTAAACTGTAAAAGCTTACGATAAGGGTCTTAATGATGTATGTGGAAAACTATCTAAATTATTTATTATAATATATTGTGAAAAATTTAAAAATGGTCCAATAAAAAATATTACAAAGGATTCCGTCCAATTTGACTGAAGTTCACAAATTGTTACGTAATGAAGTAAATATTACTGCAGACAAAGACAATTTGGATTTCTAAAATAATTCTGAAAAGAATATTATTTTATTTTCAACTGAAAATAATATTAAATTCCTCCAATCAAAATATGTTCACTATATACATGGATTCAAAAATGATTATTATTTATTAGTTATTACCTACATATCTTTAGAATAATTTTTATTACCCGATAGGGAAACAAATTCTTGTACCTATATAGAATCTTTTAATTATATTAATGAAAATTCTTTGAGCCTTCAAATCTAATTTCCACCAAAGCTTATTTATGCCGACTTTGAAAAAGCCATTCACAAAGTTGCAAGTCAAGTATGGCCATCAGCTGATATCAAATAGGATACCGATTTGGTATGATTTGGACGCATGGTATAGTACTATAGTAGTATACAATAATTTTAAATTTAATATATTTATTTATTTGATAATATTTATTGAAGGTGGAGTAATATTAAATGTCTCGGATCATCAAATGAGTATAAGTCAAACCCCGAAGATGAAACATTTTTAAAATAGTTTTTTGTAATTCCTTTTTAACCACAAACAAATTTAAACAATGTTTTTATGAATGATATAATATTGACAATTTACTCTGCTGACAAAAGGTATCAACAATTTTGTGATTTTATTCTATATAAGTAATTATATATCTGAAGATTTCACGTTTTTGGCGAAACACTCGTTTAGTGCTGTACAAAATCCGAGTTAGGTATATCTATGCTGGATATAACACTATTTCTTTCGGTGCCCCGTGAATTAATATGTCCACTTTCGATCTGAACAGTAGTTTTAATGATTAACAGCTGTGTCACTTGGGCATATAGCTACCAAAGTTAAATTCGATCCCGTATTTTGAGCCAAATAATTGAACCCGACTAATTTGTAGTTACGTCACTAGCGTAAATCATATTAAATGAAGAAAACTCTAACTCTGACCATAGTTCAAGTTTCTACACTCGTTTAATGATCTAGAAATAAAAAAAAAGAAATGGAAAAAATGTTACATTCATTGTTTGAATACAATTAAATATTCATAAACAATATAATATGTATTTATAACCAATGTTATTTTGTTATGTATATAACAACAATGAAATCAGCAAAGTTCTCGCCACAAAAATTAATTGTTAACAATACAGCTTAGCCGCTTAGGCTGCTTTACTGTATACTACACTATAGTTATTACTTATAAGTACCGACTTATATTAATTATTCTATAGTTATATCCTTCATTTAGAATTTATTAATTATCATTGTTATCTAATAATTATTGCTGATTAGATAAAACACGTAATTGGTAAAACATGTTTATTTGAAATAATACGAGTATGTTTCTATACTTGCATTCACATTATTGTGATGGGAACATACCAATATAACATAATAGTTAGGTAGTTACTATTAAATCGATAACATATTTCCTACAAAAATATTCATAACTATTTATTTGTTAACCTAATTAGGTAGGTAACTTACATCATTATTTATTCATTATTGTGATAAAATATTTCCAAGGCAACAAAATACCTTTGTACAAATTATGGGAAGTGAACAAATGAATACCTATTTTACGGAAGCATGTTTTAGTCAATATTTTAACAGTATTGATTAGTGAATGATAACAAATAATTGAATGATAATATATTATTTTGGTATACCTATTGGCCAATTTGAATGACAAGAATAATATTTTGAAATGTGGGTACCATTCATGACTCATGTAATCAAATATTCCTATATTTCAAAGGATATATAACAAAATTACTGTATACTGATGACTGATTTATTTTATTGTGGAAGATAACTTAATAAGAAAATATGCAACGACAATGAAACTCAATTAGGTAAACTTATTGGGTACGTAGGTAGTACCATTGTACCAATATATACCAGAGTTCATTATTTTATCCAATATTTGTTAGTTTATCTGCAATACGTCGTGGTATTTGATATAACTTGGTGGATTATATTGCCATGAGGAACTTTTAGATCAATAACCGTACAACAGAATATTAAATCCGTCTGTTCAGAATGAATTGAAGTTGGAACTTATAGTCAATAATCGCTGTAGGTATTTGTATAATAATTTAAACATACCTTTGAGATAGGTACCTACAGTTGACAACACAACGCAATGCAAACAAAACAATTTCGAGAGCTTCAAAATAATATAGAAGAATGAAGATATTGAAAATGATTAATAAAATATCTAAAATAAAAGTAAAAATGTGTAAGATACATCGGGCATAAAATATAATACTGTAGGTCAAATTAAAATTTTTTTTTTTGCAATATTCTGTGGTTGTGTTTGTTTTGAGTTGTTATTTTAACTTTAAAAGAAGGGTTACCTTTTAAATTAGGCGAATAAATAAATAAAACGGTTTAACATTTTTGTTTTAAAATTCGTGTTTGTTTGATACATATAATGTTTTTAAATCAAAATACTTTCTGCGTCATAAATTTAAATTATGAATTTCCAAATTAAAAAGTAAAAGATTCATTACACGCACACCCCACTAAACTATCTTCATAAATCGTATAATCTTTCTTGTAATTCACTAAAGAACTTTTTATTATTTAACTCCAAATATTCGGAACTTGTATTAAACTACTATTTTTCTAGAACTTAACATATTATTACTTGCAGACTTGAAGTAACTATTTTCAATAGGTTACCTCTTTAGGGAGTTGGTATGATAATAAATGTATATTGTGTGCTTTTTTACTCTTGTAAAATAATTTTGTTTGGAGCACCTTAACTTACCAGAGCTTGTAAGCACACATATATATGTGCAATAACGCTTATCGCTACATCCGTATTTCGTTTCTAAATCGTAATTTCAATGGCGAGCAAACTTATTGTCGTAGGAGTAGTTTAAAAGTATAAACTTACTCTGTACTGCAAGTTATAGTCTGTAGTGTTACTTGAATTAGTATTTCAAATTCCCAAAGTTGCTTTCGGTAAAACTTTTTATACCCGCATCTAGTCGTACACATATACGAGCTGCGTATATTTGCAACATACTTAATATTGTGTTATACACAAACAACACCGCTGTAATGGAACACGAGTATTATTAAAAATTAAAATCAATAGCTGTTCGAATGGAATTTCTCGTGTTCAGTCATGTGTTGAAGCATGTGTCTGATTTTTGCTCGGTATCGTACCACAGCATATAATCATGAAAATATACGTTATAATATTATATATTATATTGTCTGTCGGGCGGTGTTATTAGTCCGATATCTTTCCATGCGCACATTAATAAATCGTAGAAATCTTTCTATAATGTAGTCAATCATTTTTATCGTTAATAATTCCAAAAGGAATGTATTTGGGCATACCTGTTTCAGCGTGTTGCAGTATAATAGTCTGTGCATAAAGTTTTCACGAGTTATACGGTTTATTAGGCCACTAAAAACCAGTTACGCGGCGAATCCATGTTGAGATTAGAAATTATTTTTTAAACAACAACTATATGGTATTTGCTGTTGTTCGTCCCACGTCACGATGCATTTTGACTGAAGCATTTTTTATTTCATTTAAATTATAATCTTCTCGACGGGTTCAACAGTTCAACAGTAGCCGCAGATACCATGGATAAATTTCTCCCAATAGGTCTCATATTTGACGCTAAAGATTTTGTCACTCAGCATTAATTGCTGGTATTTTGTATAATATGATAAGGTACGGTAAAGTTATTTCTTACTAAAGACAAAGTTTAGTATCACTGTATCGTTGGTATTATTGGTATATACGCGCGCACGGAGAATTTATTTCTGCCCGTCGGACGAAATGTCTATCTGCCGCGTATATAATATAATTGATTACGAGTGGAGGATTTTTTATTATTTCCGTAGAGTCCTAGCGGACTTAGAAGCCCCGCACATGCGAATAAATCGTTGGCTTTTTTTTAGTGGACGTTTTCGTACAGATGAACAATTCTTGAAGCTTATAGGTTATAATGTTTACGGTCGACTTCCCAGTTGGGCAATATGTCATTTTGATGTTGTTTGTTATAAGACTATTAAATTTATGAACACACAGACGCAATTTATTGGTTTATGATTTATTCGTTTTAACAGCATATACACATATAGAAAAATAGGCTATGCGCGTATACATTGTACCTATCACTGAAACACGTAACATTTTATAAAAACCTATAACTCCAAATGTACATAAGACGTACGAGTGTCGCGTGTATAATATACTATATGAGGATATATAGAGGCACATTGCGGCCATAAATACGAATTGTGTTTCACATTCACGCACCGGGCACCCTTTATCCGCAAAAGATTATATAATATATATGTATTTGAAAAGCATTTCAATTATTATAACTGCAGCGTAATAATAAATTATACACATACACGATTTATATATAGGTATTATGTAAAAATTATGGGCAGTGTTGTTACAATTAAACATTACATATATACGCTAGGTGATTCTCCAGGCATACAATCCCCATTGTTTTCCTTTAACAATGAATTTATTCAAATTATGATTGTTGGAATTTTTTAATATACCTATACCTATTCAAAGACAAAATTTTTAAATTCTTAATTTGTTTGTACTGCTTAAGGGGTGTACAGGGGTGATACAAACTTCCGTTTTTCAAACGAGAACCCTCCCCATTTTACTTTGGCGTGGAATATTTTGAATATTTTAATTTACCTAAATCAAAATTCAAACGCGTAGTTTTTCAGTTATTTAAATGTTTATGATAAGGACTACAGCCCTTAAAAAAACGTTTTAAAAATCCATAGAAAAGGAGGATTCTCATTTTGGAAACAACATTTTGTGTTTTCACAGGAAATTCTTTAAGTACCTAGATATGAAGAAATATGGTTCTTAGGCATAAATATCAAAAATCAGAATTTGAATAACTGCATTATTTAAGAAGAAAAATGGGGTGAACAATGAGCATGCTTTGTGAATCACGTTGTAATGCTGTACATCTACAATACAATAATTGTCATAATATATTGGCGTTGTTATAGAGTAAAAATGTGTTTAAAATTTAAATTGTTTTTTGATATTTCTTTTAAGCTACAATTTGAATTGTTTAAGATATATGCACTGAATAAAGCTTTCACAAAAATTCCTTTCGAAATACCTATACCTACGCCATATAACATAATTTTTATACTCACATATCATACTCGTTTTTGTATAAAATATGTAAATGAACACCTAGAAGAGTTAGGGACTTATAGCTATCATTATTATAGTTATAGTCCGGTCTAACTTAAATATATTAAATTTTGAATTCAAAATTAATGGCATTTGTCACGAATTTCTTTAAATATTTACTTATTGGGAATGGATAGGTCCCACTGAGACTTTAACAAATAGTCAGTGCCCGTGTATAGTTTGATGTTTAGTAAATTTTATTGAATAAAAATTAATTATTTTTTATGCATTATTTAAGACAATAAAAAGAGTGAAAAGAGTGTATTCATTATATTTTTCAGAACTATAATTTTACCCAGTATTATACATTATAGGTAGTAGGTAATTAAAATTTACAACTCAAACATAAATACATATTCAAAATTCCGACTATATACCTAATTCAAATGAGGTACAATTGTACGAACCTATATTATTATTATTATGTATTATGTACAAAATACAAATATTTGTGTACAACACGTATAGCTGCTATAGGTCGCATGTACCTATACCTCTAATTATCCTTATGACTATGAATGTTATACTTTTTAACTAAGATTTTTTTTCAAAATATATACCTATAAGTACCTACACAATTTCTCAATGTTGTAACCATTGTATGAAAAAAAACCCGGAACCATTTATTTCGATGAATCGTTAATTTATTTTTGCCGCGATATAATGTTTCCGTTAGGAATTTTTTTTCGTAAGCACGCAATGGTCATTTAAAAATTTAATTGCAACACAGAAAAATTCTTCTTGGTTAGTCTATATTATAGGTACCACTACTACACCGGGCGTACTTTGACTCGTTATAACGCATTCGCACTTGCCAATATATTATTATGTTCAACATTCCAAGCTCCAGTGCCGTTGTAATTTGTAGTTACCTTTTTATTTTTCCATTTATACCGACCACAAGGAGGATCTGTTTAACCATTACAAATTTCAATTACCTTATGCGTGTCAGCACAGCATTGGACTTTTTGCAGGGCTGTATTTGGGTAGGGGCAACGGGATACACGGGGCACTCATTGATGATAATTTTTAGTTATTAGGGATATTTAGGGATAATTTACGAATTTAACGTTTTTTTTTTTTCTGGTAAAATATTAAAATGTGTCCATAAAGGGCGGAAAAATTGTAAATACGGCTCTGACTTTTGGACATGTTTTAAATGTATATACAGGTACAAACTATATGTGCACATAACAGAATAATATACAAAGGATAATGTACGATATGTTAAGGGAAAAATATTACAATGTTTATTATATTATAATTATGTTGATCGTTGATGTACGAATTATACATTTTAATCGGATATTTATTCTAATTAATTTAATTAATATATATTGTATAATACTTCTATAAAAAGTATAAAACATTTTTAGACTTTGAGCGGAGTGAAGGAACTATTACTTAGTACTGATTGTGTGATTTTCGCGGTAAACACTTTTCAGGTAGTAAATTATGTAATCTAAAAGTCTCACGCAAACGCAAATATAATAGAATATTATAATATATGCATACTATATAGAATGTTTAAAATAAAATTTTAATACAAAACGAATATTAGATTAGATATTATGTTTATAATTAATCCGCAGTAGGTAGTTGAAAAAATGCAATACAAAACGGTGAAATCTGAGACCAGTTACTAACACCAGACACCTACATATCTTTAGGCGTATAACATCGAATTAATAATGTAGTAGGTATATTATGATTTTTCTATATTATATATAATATTTTTATTTTTTACAATCTCATTTCATTTTTTTCTATTTGAGTCATTGTGACAAAAAATTATTAGATCTTGGAAAAAGATTAGTTCTGGTTTATTTTCATTGATTTAAAATTTGCTTTACATATTTATCAGTTATCATTTAAATAAAACATAATTAGTTATACCCATACGGGCATATGGCTATACCTACATGAAAGTATGATAATATTTATTATAGTGAACAAAAATTATAAATAGGTACAATTTATATTTTATGACTTATACTGGGTTAATATAATTTAACCACACTTTTTGGTAAATTAATATTTATTACTCGAATCGAAAATGATTATGTTATAAGTTTGTTATTGACATATATGCATATTGCTATAATTTGTCTAAAATATTACTTTTAAAAATAGCGTATAAGTTAAGTATTCTTCATAAATCATAATAATTCATAATGCACCGGATATAATGATTATAGTTTTAGTTTTTTGGCCTTTATAACGAATTGAGAATAATGTTTGTATAATATTATAATTTTATTAATGGATCGTTTGGATTATAATATACGTGTATAGTAATGTACTATACGTCTATACGTGATGCAAAATTTAAATTAATATATATTATTTTAAGTAGGTACTATTATAGTATTATTTATATCTTATGTTAGATACATCAGGGGTCTGTAACCTTTTTTTTACTAAGATACATTTCAACAACGCTGGCCAAAATCGTTTTGTAAGGGGTAGAGGTACACCAATATTAATAACATTGAAAAGACGGAAATCATTTTTTCACTATTTAATTATTTTGCTTCGCCGTAAGGCGTAATTTGACTAATAAAAGAAAATTAGGTGATAATTTTGCTGATTTTCTCGCCTTCATTCGAGTATACAGAGGGTGATTCACCATGTATAATCACTCAGTCACTCCCATTTTTCAGTCCTAATTGGTATGTAATGAACTTATTTGAATTCGTATTTTTGGAATTTTTAATTATACCAACTTAAGGACCACATTGTTAGATCTTTAGACTTTTTACCATTTAAGGAGTGATGGTCAGATGATACAAATTTCATTGATTGTATACGAATCAAAATACTATTATTAGTATTAATTAGTGTTTTAGTGTCTCAAACGCATAATGGTTAGGAACTTGAATCAACTTGAAAATTATGCTTTGTAGGTGATTTGAATATTTTATTAAGTTTCGTTAAGCAATTCTAAGCGGACCGAAGACTGCAGAGGTCAAAATATCCTGGAAAAACTAAAGAAGATTACGAACATTTGTTAACATTAATATTATCATTAAAATAATTGTTTGGTAATCTTTATATTATCAAAAAGTTAGACTTTATTCGGTTAAAATAATTTTTTCATCGTATTTCAATACTACATAATATATAAATAAAATTAAAATTTATTTTTATTCTATTAAAAATTCGAGATAGTGTTATGTTATAATATTTTTGAGCACTAAGCTTGCCACAAAATATTGGTAGGTTCAATATGATATACGGCACCCTCTTTCCAGTATGGATGAAATATTATACAGAATATGAACTAGGATTTCAAAACACCAACTATTGATTCACTTTCCTATTAGAAATGATGCTAAAGTAGAAAATCGAAGCATTTATACTGCCCCAAAAGGTGACGACAGAAAAAATAAAAAAACATCATTGTACAATCAATACATTCTTCTCTCCGTTTAGAATCTAAAACATCATGAAATAATATTATTGATATAGGCTGACAGACCATCTAATCCGTGATCCATTGCAGTACATCCATTGCAGTACAGCATAGTGGTATCCATTTGCGCAAGTTTTTTTAAATATCATTATAAAAAAAATTACATTTTTTTTAAATGTTTTTCATTGCTTTTTCTATACTGAGATATATGCTTTTTTTATTACTTATTTAAAACAACTGTTAGTTTTTTTGGTATTTATTTTGCTCCAAAATCCCTCTATTAATTCTAAGATTTTGTACATAAATCAGCTTGGCGTGCAGTTTTAAAAAGCTTGTTAGGTATATATTTTTTTGTGATTGAATGAAAAAAAAAACAATAAAGGAGGTGCCTATTTCAAAGACAATTGGTAGGTACCTATATAAAAACGCGTTTTATGGATCACTCTTTGTATGGAATGTTCTATAACGGTTTGCATTAATGATTATAAGTTATAACAATGTTATGTCGTTGCGAGAAAAATGTATATATTATAATATAGATGTATCTATACAATATAATATGTGTAGTGTGTACTACAATTTTAACGTCGTTTTTCGTGTATGGTATATTGTCAATGGTGGATTAAGTAAAATATATAATAATATATTGTACAAATACCACGGCGATTATCGATTTTTCGTCGACAATGACACACAAAAAAAAACGCTTATTCGACACAGAATATATGAAGTATTCTGTGTCGAATAAGCGTGTTTCGATATTATTATATACTGCACTATTGCTATAAGTTACAACTCAGTCGCGGTAATGTTTTATATATACCAAAGTATAATGTCGTACCTATACACTATTATTATTATTATTATTTAATATTAATACCTATCTATATATATATATCTCCATATATATGTATTTGTTGTACGCATGTATATAAATGTGTACATTAAAATATCAATAATATATGGATTTTGTTTTGTGCTTCAGGCGGAAATACATACGATGTGATCGTTGTAAAGTTAACATTTACATTTTGTTACTAAAAAAAAATTATTACAATATTATTTCAATAGAAATCGTTTTAAATTAAATGCGCCATATAGTTTGTATACGAAGTAAGTAAGTATAGGTATAAACTATAATATTATATTCATACATCCTATATGATATTGTAATATTATAAATACGCGAGGAAAATGTTGTTCTCTGTATAAAATATTCCGTTCGGGTTTCCGTAGAACCACGTTTACGTGCGTATAATATACATATTATGTGATTGAGTAGGTCTATCCCAAAGTCCCAGGAACGCAACATTCATCAAACGCAATACGCAACATACATCAACTTTTTGTGCCGGCTGACTACGACTATAATTCAAATAGAACGAGACATGACTAAAACGAATTTAGTATTATTATAATATATATTATACATATATATACGATATACATATTATATATATATATATATACCTGGCAAACATAGCGAATTGTTCGTATATTATATTTTTCCGAAAAAAAAGTATAAATAATTACTACTGCAGAGATTTGATTCGGCGGACTCGGGTTATTAATTACATTTTTTACATGACAATATATTTGCATTTTTTTTTATATTAATGAAAACTATATTGTATTGATTTTGGATATAGGTAGGTACACATACGATATAGCCATGTAGCATTGAATATGATGTACGTTGAGTATAATAGAGAGTGCTCACTGCAAACGATTTAAATTCGACTTCGTTTCATCTAATTTTTTCATCATAAAAAAAAGTCATGAATAATTTCCATGATCGAATGGGTAAAATACACAATGTATGAGAATCATGACCGATTATAAGCGGACGGCTGCAGTATCACGAAGGTAGGTGAATAGGTATTAGGCGAGTATGTTGTATGTATATCACTTTGTATGGTGTTAATGTGAATTTTACTTTTTAAATATTTTAAGTAGTTTCTAAACCGCATTTTTAAATTAATAAAAATGTTAACAACTATTAAGAATAATTTTGAATACATTAACAGTATAAAACGAAAACGATATTCTTTGTCTAGTCCTAGTTTATTTATCCCCAGCTGCATCGTACAGCTCGGCGATAATAAACTTGTAAATACCTAAGATTGCGATTAATATCAATTATAACTCACCTGTTCTGTACAATAATAATAGTAATAATACTAATAATAATAACAATAAGGACAAGCACAGCATAATAATTAAGTAATTATTAGATCTATGACGATCAAAGTAATTGTTAACCTTCAATCATTAAGAGGATCATCGAGTTATTCTAGTTGATATTATGTACCATCATACAACGTTACGGCCCCGCAACTTAGGATTCCGTTATCTTGGGATATATTATTACTGTCGTTATTAAATAATAATACGGTAAACCATATTATTATTATTATTATTGTGTAACGGTCAGAGCAAATAATATCAATTTAATGACATAATGTAATTGGCTCTGATCGATATGGAATATTTATATATAAAATATATACATTTATACATGTCCTTTGATTGAAACGCATACGGCGCGTTTACCACTATAATGTTTTATATTCTGCGGTAGTTGTGTGTCTATAGTGATTAAATTATTATTATAAGACTTGCGGTGAAGAAATGCCGACCTCCAGAAATATTTCTTTTTATCTTGCAGGCTTTTATCGAGAACATGCCCATCCGTTCACGCGCATGCGGCTGAATTTAATGTCATATTTTATTACATATATACTTTTCCCGATACGCGTTCGTCGAACACATAATAATATAATATCGCACGCATCGTACATAGGGCATTTTCACGTGCAATAATATTATGTCATATTATACTATTACGTAAATGTCTTCTCGTGACGCGCATGTACAAAATATAATATGATTTTACTGCGGGCCAATGTAAATATTGCAAATTACCTATAAACTGCACACACAGCTATATTATGAAGCGGGATACAATAATAAATAATGACGATATAGTGCAACAATTTATAATAACATGACGTTATGACATCATGGCGTTAAGACATGACGGGATGTTTCACCAAGAAACATGCTCATCCCTTTTTTTCTCCAACAATGCGCAGTTATTCAAAATCTGATGCTTGGAACTGTTTCAATATCATTTAAGAGAACATGATGTATTATTTTCAAATTCTATACAGATTTTGTCACTGGTTACTTAAGGAGTATCCTGCAGTGGAAATACAAATTTCTATTTTTGAAATTATATCCCCCTTTTTTTTACTGAAAATTATTTAGAGTATTTTTTGTCGTATTAGAATCGACATTTTAACGAATAGTTTCCAAGTTATTTAACTTCATGTACTAATAAGGATAATATGTTCATGATAATGGCTTTCAAAGATATGTGGGCTATTATGGTGAGTGGAAAATTGTAGTAAATGATATTAATCTATCAACGTTTATAATTTGGGAAAGTGGTCTAAGGATAATAGATATTATACTATATTACATCTATTTTATATTTTTGTAATAGCATTTTTAAGGACTATAGTCCTTAATACAAACATTTTGACGACTGAGAAACTTTTCATTCGAATTTTGAAACGAGTACATCAACACTTTCAAATATATTATCCACTAAATAATTTACAGTAAAAAAGGGGAGATCATTTGATAAACAAATGATTATTGTATCACCACAGGGCACTCCTTAATATTAATACAAAAAATCTCAAGAATCTGAAAATACATATGGTCTGTATGTAATATGTATGAGCATATAAAAAAATTCTAAAAATCAAAAGCCATTATTAAAGGAAGAAATGGGGGATGAGCATGCTCGCTGAGTCACTCTGTATATTATAATATAAATATAATACACCTATGTCCTATACTCTATATAGGTATACGACCGCGCGAGAGAATGAATAAAAACGATCTACCGTTACGATCGGGTCATAGATCTACATGACTATATCATGCATGTATATTGTATGGGTAAGACCAGCACAATAGTCGTATTGGTAATACCTCCACAAGTGTATTATTGCGAAGATACCCACACCTACATCGTCCATATATGTATCGTATATTCGTATATACCTTACCTATGTGAGAAACCAGTTGTGGATAATTTAAATTTTAGTGACGTCTCGACAAATTAGTGAAATAAATATAATACGCGTTTTACATAATTATTTCAACGAGTCCATTTTTACACGTGATTAATAATTTATCCAGTTGTATTATAATATAACGGCTATTTGCATTAAAAAATAAATATTTAATCGAATTACAACCATAATTACGATGTGTAGGTACTTATACATATAATACACATTAATCAAACAGCTATAATTGTGTTTGACGTGTTTATACGCCATGTAGGTACACGGTGCACCTAAGAGTAGCACTTTGTTCTGCGTACTAGGTACTTACCTAAATAGGTACTCAATAATGGAAAAATTATTATAGGGTCGACGGCAAAATCGTATCGGTTTTGATTGAAAAATAAATTATTAGAAAATCATCATAACGTCTTACGTCTAAAACGGTATGACTCCTCGACATAAGAGGAAGCATTTACACGTCATATACGAACGGAAATTTAAAGCAGTTATTACTTATTACCTACTTATTGATAGTTATTATTGGGATGTGTTCACTGTAAAGGTTATCGTTTATAATGATTAATGACTGTACGTACACAATAAAGTAATAATCCGATTAACTGAAAAGCGAAAGCCTGGCAGTGAACTAATAACGGGAAAGCCTTTCAAGAACTTAGAAAATGAAATACGTAATAGCCATTGTTATATCTATTGTAAAGTTTTAAATCGTGCATGTATTCTACTGACTGATTTATTTCAGCTTTGAAATTAAAACTTAATCGACAGCTTAGCAATAATTTTAATATACCTATAATAGGTACATTATAGGTATAACCTGTAGCATAAAAAATGATCTATTATTTATGCACCATAGGACATATACATATAAACCTATACTAGTTTAAATACGATTATGTTTTTGGAGTGTGGAATTATACTTTTATTGTACTACAATTAATGTGTTGTGTGTGGATGAGAGAAAATTATTAATCCTAAACATTTAATACTGAACAAATATTATATTATTTAATTTTCTCTTCATAAAGGTGATTTTATTATAAGATGCAAAAACAGACAACAGCTTATTATATTACACATGTATATGCGTATCCCGGTATCCGTTCATAATGGTATAATATAATTACGTTGGAAAATATATGTTCAGATAAGTAGTGGATTTTTTATGCCATCGACGAAATGACGACAGCGCAAGTTATATATATAAATACAACGTAAATATTATAAAATTAATACAATATAAATACCAAAAAAATAATATAAAAAGAGTATTGTTATAAATCGAATAAAATAATTTTTTATTGCAATGAAATACGATTCATATTATAATATTAGGTTTATCATAGCCTTATTACTATTAATATTATTATTATTGTTATCAGATTTCCAAGTGTTCGCTTTTAAAATTATAATGAGTTTTTCCGTGACGCGCGTGCGGTGACTGGAAAATACTATCTCGACGGAGCGTCATGACCTCACAGCATTTTCTATCGAAATACTTATAGCGATTATGTTTTCTTCGTTTTGAAAATGCGTGGCTCCCGGCCACCCGCAAGTACGTGTCATGTCTGTATATACGTAAGACACACACACACACACACACATATATTATATTATATACGCTACTGATGTACCGCCGACAGACATGCATGTGTTTGACAGGAAGTTTTAAGAAGGAAGCGCAAAGAAAAGGGAAATAAGCGCAGGTAACTAACTTTAAAAATATTTTCGTGTAAAAAAAAAAATTCCTCGTTGTTGAATAAAATTCATAATTTAAATAAATTTTTATTCCTCTGATAATTCGTAGATCGTATTATGACAACAAAAATACAAAATATATCTATTTAGCACAATAGTCACTCACAAATATCTGTTGTAAAACCTAAATAAAAAAATAAAACATTTATCAGGTATACCTGTGTATATCGTTGCAACAATACATAATATACAACTCTTTGGTATTACTGTAAGAAAGTAAAATGCACTGAAGAGTGGCAATAGATTATCGTATTGTTATATTTTTTATACAAAAATTAAAAGTTTAAAACAAAACGAGAATTTAACTGAACAACAAAGTTTTTTTTTTGTTTTCCAAAGATATCGTTGAACTTTCTTATAGTATTATGATATCCTTGTTTTTAAATAAAAATATTCTTATAAATAATAATCGTATTTATATTAAAAAGAAAAATAATCTGACAAAAGTTAAGTCATAATATAATAGGTAGCCAAATGATTTAAAATGAAATAAGTTCGCTTGCATAAAAGCATTAACATTTCATAAGAAATTCTTATAGTTTATTAAAAATGTGTATAATAGAGAGAAAAACAATACAAATAGGTAAATGTAGAATTCCTTATATATAAATTGGTTTCAAAAAGTTATAACACCACAACTAAAAAGATAAATATTGATATTCAAAAAGTTTCAGTTGTACTAACAAGTCATATTATCTATATATACGGTAAAAATAATAGATTATATTATGTTGTTAACATGCATGTTTTACTCTTATTCTAAATACATTTAAAATTGTGTATACTTTCTAACAATTCTGGGCAATCGACAAAATTATTTAGTAGCTTAAACAAAAAACTTAGTTTAAATTCCAACGTTCATAGGCTAAGGAATCTAATGATTGTAACTGCCTGTAAGCTGGCTGCTGTCCAAATAAGTTAATCCAAATAACCGTAATCAAGTTCCGAACAAACAAACAAAATAATTATATATACGGTATATATTATAATATAGTGCTTTTAGGGCATCGAAACTACAGAAATCGATTCGATTTCGATTGATAAAAATAAATTCAATAGCTATTATAGTTAGGTACTTAGGTGTGCTATTTGATTATTTGAAACTGCATTAGATATAGGTACAAGGTTTAGAATATGTCTAATATAGTAATATATGTCATCTAAAGAATGACGAAATAAGGGGACTTGTCCATTTGAACTACAACTGTACGTCATGATTTTTAAAAATAGGTTTTATCGGTTCATAACCAAACAGTTTATGTCTTAAATCTAAATCATTAATAACACTCTTCGCAGCTTAGGTAATTTATATTAAAATTAAAAATGTTTAAGTATAATTTATGACTCACAAAGCGAATGTGATAAGTTTACATTTGTTAATGTTAAAATTAAAGGGCTTGCCATTGTTTCTACACCAGGCAGCAAAGAGATTAATATATCATCTTGTAGTTAAATGCCGGCATAAAGCAATTTAACATTTTTTTTTTTTTTAATTTTAGCGTCATCAGTGAACTAAAGAAGTTTGGAGTGTTTTAAAACTAAACCAGCATCATTAATAAAAATGGTGATAAATTATCATTCAAAGAATCCCGGTGAATACAATAAGGAACTAACACAGAATTAGAATTTTTAGTTGCTTATTTCAGATAGGCACTGTACCAGAACATGTTAGATCGATTAAATCGTTTGATTCAAATTGTTCAGTAAGATATTATAAAATAATTAGCATAAAATTATCGATTGTAAATTGGTAATAATAATAATAAAAATAATCAGTTCAAGTAATATTGGCCGTAGTAATATTTTTATAAATATAGAATATATATTGCATACACGATAATTAAAAGGTACCTATAGTAAATATTATATTATATTTTAGTAATTCCAAAAACTTAAAATCTATTTTCTCTCTTAATTCAATCAATTTTTTTTTCAGCTTATTACGCGAAATCAATAAAACATAATATAAACCTACTATATAGTACCATGTTCATGCGTGTAATCCCTTTGACGTCAACTAACTACAAAGTTCAAAGCAAACGTTGAATTGTTTTTATTATTTTTAGGAAATATTTCAAACATTAAAAAAAATCTAAATATTATGTAACTATATGTATTTACATGATATTATATCGATAGTTATGGTACATTGATATATTATGGTTTTTTAATAATTAAAAATATAGTTGGTAGTAGGAGTCATGTGAAAAACTGTTGAGACTTGAGAGAGTAAAAACGTGTTGGTAATTGATAAACTAAGTGGTCTTGATTTCGCTTTGAGTTTAAAATAATTGAATATTTGAAAAAGAAAGCATATTATATGTACATAAAGAGGACGACCACGCACGGTATTCTTAATATAAAAATTAAAACTTTCCTAAGTATAATATTATATACCTAGTACCCTTAGTACCTACCTACCCACATTTAAAAATAATATTATTTTCTTAATTTTACGACAGTAAACCAACTAGCATTTAAAACACTCGTTTTAATGTTATTTAAAACTGTGAATAAAAATTATTATCGTTATTTAAGCTATTAACAAATAATAATGCTCAACTTCTCAAATGCTCAATTATTATTATTTATTACTTAAAAAAAAGAGCAAAAAAATTATAAAAGAAGTCTAAAAACATTTTGGCATTTATAATATAATATAATATTTACAGTGTAGCCGTTAAAAGAATTTTAGATATGTTTAATATAACATTTGATTTTGGACGACGAGTTCAAAACTGCATACTAAACACATAACAATACATCTTAATATGTAACAAATCATAAACTTGAAACCAAGGAGGAAACCTTAAGATATATCTGAGTGGTGATACATTAAAATGTAATATATTATTATTATTATTTAATTAACTGAAGACTGATGTCTGATCGTCCCACTCTATTTTTGTTTTTAACTTTATCGTAATTGTAACTATATTTGGTTTCCTAAGTTTTTCTTCGTCAATTGATCTGAGATTCAGAAGTCGTTTACAATTTTACAACAGTTGTAAAACTCTGAAGTCTTTTTAGAATAGGTAACCACAAATCGTGGAATTTAAAACTTTTTGTATAAAAATATCAATGTCCTTGTCCTGCAGTAACTACATAATATTATAGTTGTAACTTTTGAGCAATAAGTAGGTACAATTATTTACAGCTTTATTCTTAACGATTGTAAAATAGCTTTAGTATATTTCAGCTGTACGCAGACAATTTTTCGTACAAGATTGGCTTAAAAATATCTTAAAAATACATCGAATGTCATAATTGAATGGCAAAAATTATTGTCTACCAATAGTGGTAATATTAATACATTAACTATTAACATATAATATATATTAATACATACAATATATGTGCGAAAATACAAATCCATAACAATTTTCACGATCAAATTTATACTATAGTATCGCAGCCGTGATTTATTTTCTGCGTAATTGAAAACACTTTAAAGTCTTTCCAAAAGTTGATATCAAGCACTTGTAGTTATGTATTTTTAAATGTATATCAAGTACATAACTACATAAGCCCCTAAAAATGTTTATATTAATTATGCCTACACGTTTTGTCTTCGCCGATTTCTTTTTTATAAATCTTAGGTTGTGTGAGATTAAAATTAGATTGTTGTAAATAGAATCATCTCAGTTGTTCTTCCAAGTGTAATGCACTGGTTTAGCTACTCGTGTAAAAAGAATGTTTCTAAGTTTAATTTGTGTAACGTAAACATTTAGAATTCGTTTTTTTTTTGAAGTTTGGAAATCATTTGCACTTTGCTGTAGGTACCTAAAGAAAAGTTAAATATCATCTTAGCTTGAAAAATAAACGTAGTTGTATAACAATTTCTATAAAATCGGAGAAATACAGTAAAAGTATAATATTTTTAAAATGATTGTAGTTTCGTATATAATCAAAATGTTTTATTAAATAAATTCCTTATACTATTTAGGAATTTGTATTGTTTCATTTTTACTTGGTCAAATTACATTTTAATTGCGTTTTCAAAATAAAAGTAGGTATGAATTGTGTTTGAAACGATTGGTAAATTATTATACTAACATCCTCATGGTTATCTTCATAAAATTTAATTAAAACCTATTTCCATCATATAACAGCTTTAACAATACATTTATGGCATTATAAACTATATTATAGACATTAAGGTATTTAATATAACATATTCTTTATAATTATAACAGCCTAGACTTGATGTGAAAGTATTACGTCTTTCACTTTTTGTTTAAGCTTTTAAAAAGTCTTCTTAAGGGCAAATGTAAATTATTATGCAGTGTATTTTACCAAGTGCTACTATTAAATCAAAATATTTCGAAACAATTTAATTCATCCATAAATATTTATCCAAAGAAAACCCTTAGTAATTTTAACAATCACTATTGTATTATTATTTATTATTGTCATTATTATTATTATTAGAAACCAAAAGTTATAAATGTTGTCAGTTATTTTTTTTAATTATTATGTATTATGTAGTTTATAATTATTTTATTATTTTAATTTGTAATAATCAGATGGCACACAGGATTATTTTTTATTGTATATACCTAATGTGCTCACTGCTCATTATAGTATTTCAGTAATTACTCTACAGAATTTTTTGAAATTAAATGCTCTAATAACAAAAAAACATAAGAAATATTTGAAATTATTATACATTATACAGTTTAAATTATTATTATACATTATACAGTTTAAATCAAATTTTTTGAGATATTTATTAAATACTTTTCAGTATGGCAGCTGACAGGTATTGAATGTAGTTTATTGATTTTAAAGCAAGAATATTTATTATAGGTACAATTGTATGTATAAAATGCGAAAAGTTAAGATATAAATAAATTCTTTGGTATTATTGTAATTCAATTTCAATTGCTTTTTAAGCAAATCATTTTTACATTATAATTTAAGGACATTTTAAATAACCACAAATAATTTGAGGAATGATGTTTTTATGATATTATATTTTGTGAAAACCTGAGTGGTATAGCCGCCAACGTACTCACTATTACCTGCTATTCTTCACCTGACGGCTGACATAAATATACGAGCATAGATATATTATATGAAAACGTAAACAAATCATTTTTCAAAAACTATTATAAACACATTTAAATTAGTGAAATCCACTAATAGCATGACAGGTATTAGTGCGTTAGAGATCAATTACGTGTATGTATGAAGCATGCAATACGACTTATTCAACGAAAATAGGTAATAATTGATTTTTAGTCGACCGACATAAAAATTTGTTTAGTATTACGCGCGGTCGCCTTACAATCAATAATAATCACGACCGTACGGAATTATGTTTTATATTGTATTACGATAATTATGTACACCATGAAGCATGATATACACTCTCTATATTATCTGATTTGGAATTATTTTCATTCAAACATTTTATTTTTTCGTCCAACACATATCATACCAAACGACACAACGTGTCCCTACTTCTTGTCTGTTTCTTTTAAATTGAAATATATTCACACCGGTATTTTCATACGATGAGGCCGCCGCCGATCAACCGTTGGCGCGTGTGAGTTTTAGGCGAGTTGCACCTATGTACCTACCAAGGTTTTACCGTTTTTCTTCACTATTTTGACGTCTGATCGTATTTCGCCCCACGTGCTACGTGCACCAGTGCCGCCCGATGACGGCTATCATTATATTGTCGTCAATTGAATCGTAAACTATAATACATTACACTCTGCGCATTATAACTTAATGTGTGTGTGTGTGTGTGTGTGTATTTAGCAACTTACACGGCAGGATATTACTTTCTTCAGCATCCATAACACAATTACGGTGGTTATAATATATCATTCACGTGCCGAAACAGAATAGAAAATCGAAATCCGAAACCAGTTATTTTTTATACACATATTATTATAGATACATCTTCGGATCGTGTGTGTGTGTGTGTGTGTGTGTGTGTGCGCGTTTGTGCGTGTGCGTCTGTGTGTGTGCGCGCGCTCGCGCACACGCGTGTGTAGGCACGTATCGCATTCCAACCCACTGACACACTTCGAGGCGACTATCCGCGGCAATGAAACGGAGGAAAAAAAAAGGTCTGTGACTCCACCCGGGGCGGTACCGGCGGAAACGGCTCCAAAGCCGCTCCGTCGCGTCTATCGCGGCATCGCGCGCGCGTATAGGTACAGGTATCTGATATGGAAACGATTCGCTTTTTTCCACACGCGCTGACTCATGCGCGCACGGCCGCTGCGTCCAGAAAAAAAGTGAAATCCACCGCGCGCCGCTGGAACGCCAAAAACCCTCGGGGCTTTTCGGAGCCATAAAAATTCCCGCATAACATTAACGGTCCCGCGTATATAATAATAATAATATATATTATAATAATAATGACGGCGGCGGCGGCGGACCGCAGCCGCGCGAGTCTGGACCGAACGGTTTTCCGTTTATAGGCCGAATAACAACAACAACAATAATAATATATAATAATTATAATCGGTCGTGGGATATTCGGCGCCGACGGGTTTTATCGATCAGATGTGCAGCAGGCCACGGCGGCGATGGCCGGCGGTGGCGATGGTCGGCCGCTGCAAGTTTGCGTGGGTACCCGCCGCGCCGTTGGTCGCAAGTTTAAAACACAACGCATACCATCTAAACACTAGCTACCCATGTGTGTTGTTATCTCGTCGTTATTGTGCTATTCGCCTACTGCAGACGCGTCTGCTATAGAAAACATCGTTATCATTCAAAAGTCTCAGACATATTATGCGTAGGCAATGTGTATAATATATAATATTAGGTACGATCGCTAATCGTTTATATATTATATTTTGGTTTAAAACCACATTTGACCCCCTGATATTGGGCATAGAAAATATAGCGAACGGATGACAAAAAAAAAAATAACGTAGTTGGTACGAAATATATATATAATATATATATTTACCGTTAATTCGATTATAACGAGCGCATTACCCGCAGTGTAATTTCACTGCATTAATTGCATCTAAATCACCGCTGGCATGTCTGCATACCAGTGTTTGCGCGCACGCGGTGTGTGTGTGTGGGGGGGGGTTAAGGGGTCACAAAATGTCTTCTTTCACTAAAATGTATTTCTACTAAATGCATACCTCTACAGTCTCATCTATAGCATTGGTAGCATTTTGGGACTGTTATTATTAACATAGCCCTCTCGGAAAAAAATTCTGTGTGCGCTATTACCTATTGCTGAAGTATGATATAGACATATAGTACCCACCCATATTGTGTATGTAGTAGAACCTGAGGTTTAATATAATATATATAAACTTTAGGTAGATACTGTGACGTATTTTGCGTATAAGTATAGTGTATAATTTATCCATGATATATTACAATTTATCTTTTAAATATGAATTAATATGAATAATATGATTATTGTTGACATTTGGTTATTATACCTATGCAGCACCTGAACAAATAATAATATTATTATCTATCTATAATTATTAATTACTGTACGCCTAGTATTGATTTGTAGTACTAGACGACTTTGTAAAAAAACGTCTACTAGCTGCCTTTAAATATTATATTGTGTAAAATAATTAGTAACTTTTGACCTCAATAGGTTACCTTATGTAACCTTTAAATTAAAAAATAAGCGCATCTCCAAAAATTGGGAAGTCTTAAATGAATACTATAAACTTACTGTTGCAACTGTTATATATTATTTATACACTAACAGGGTCATTCTTCAAGTGTGCTCATCTCATTGTTTCCTTCAATTATGGATTTACCTAATTTATGACTTGAAATTTTTTATTATAGATACTTAATGACCATATATTTCATTATTTAGATTATTTTTAAATTAAAACCACTCTTTTTATTGTACCTACATTTATTATTAATAGGTAAGTGAATTTTTTTTTTTAATTTTGATGAATGATGATTCAAAAATTACGCTAATTAATATTAATCTATAGACATTTTATAATTTGTAAAATGTCTCTGAGCTTAGTAAATATTATAATCAACATAACAACTATTTTATATTTTACGTAAAAGCATTACTAAGCTATTGGAAGATCCATAATTTTGAATCTCGATTTACTCTATAAACAATCCGAAGTACTTAATTACAAATATTGTCTTTAAGTTTGAGTATTTAAAAATTTCTAAAAATCCTAATTTAAATAAATGCTTTATTAAAAGAAAAAAATAGGGTAAGCTTGCTTTGTGAATTACCTTGTACTTACGTATATATAGGTGTAAGTAATTATAATAAACACAGTTATGTAAATAATATTGTAATACAAAAGTACAAACAGGATACAGAGACTATATAATAGGTATATGTGTGAATACGCTTTGTTTCACCTCACTCACCTCAATGCCATACGACGGAGAAGTGGTGTATTATTATTTTTAATTTAAAAGCAATAATAAATCATCGCATTCGGAAAAAATGCTCTACCGAGCGGAACTTTGTGAAAGATATAATGTTTTGTTTTAAAATTTAAAGTACTAAAATAATTATATAAGTATGATATAATGCATCGCTGTAGTCTGTAGACTGTAATAAGTAATTTGAACTGATCGAAAATAATATTGAGTTTAAAACAATATTATGATTATTTTTTTCAATTGTATGTATAGATAGGTACTTGAAAGTTGAAGAAGTATTGAAAATAGTTCTTTTTGTTGTGAATCTCCACCGATAGAGCACATATATTTCAAACAAAGTTTGGTATAAGTTTGGTTTAAGTTTGGTGATAGCTTATGACATTTTCTAGTAGGCAGTTATCGAAAAAAATGTAAAGTATTAACAAACATAATATATTTAAAAAAAAAAAGGTGGGTAAGTGGATGTCGCTCTGCTGTACAGTAGGTTACAAGTGGGTCACTGTATAATGTATAGTATTAAATTTGAATTCAATGATATAATATCACTATATAAGAAAAACGATTCTGAGCGGAGACGGTTTGTCAGTCTAGATATTAGACATACATATTATAGGTATACTTATCTATAGTATTATTAATAATTTTCAAATTAATCATATCACAATATCCATTAGGTAACCCGTTATACATCAACAACAAACCGTGGTACTATCATAGATATATAATAGTATACTTTAGAAGTTTCAAGTACCCACGAATAATATTATACAATCACAACAAAATAACTAAAATAGTTATCCTTGGTTTTTAATATGTAATTTCGTCCAAATTTGTACTTAAAATGACTATAAAAATAAACTGTTTAAATGTATATTTTAGATTTTTTGGTAACAGAATTAATTACTTACGTGGAATCTTGTTTTAAATTTTTAATTCTTAGATACAAAAATTGAACATTTTATAAATTTTTAAGTACAAAATAATTTTTCAAATTAAAATTTGATAAATTTTGTCAAAATTTGATCTTTAAATGCTTATAAAAAAAAATTGTGCCTATGTATTTTTAATATTTTTCAACTGATATTGTAACAATATATCAGGAGCTTTGTATTAAATTTATACACTTTTTGGCCCAACAGATAAAACTTTATTGATATTTATAGAAAAAAAAAACTAAAAAAATTGAAAACTTACAATGTCCGTAAACAGCTCAAAAAGAGTCAAATTATTTTAAAAATTTTATCGTATATATAAAATGCTAATATAAACATTCAGTGAAATTTTCAAGTTTCTACAGTCACTCGTTTTTTAATTACAAAAATCGTTACGTAAGAAATCGAGTGAATATCAAATGTTATAAAAATATGAATTTCAAACGCCCATGAAAATTTAATTTGAGTTTCTAATAGACATTTTTTTTTTGGTAAAGGTAGATTATCCTATAAGGAATCTTGTATTACATTTTAAAATCTTAGATTTACAAAAGAAAAATTTTTATGAATTTATAACTCGAAATAATTTGCAAATTTTCGTGATTTTTCCATATTTTGTCATTTTTTGAACTTTAAATGCTTAAAAAAAAAAACTGTGACTAACGATTTTTAAT
>NC_042495.1:101728221-101866068 GCF_005508785.2 Acyrthosiphon pisum | reverse complement strand
TTCTAATATTTTCACATGTCATTGTAACAATATAGTAGGAGCCTTGTATTAAATTTTCAAGTATTTCTACTCAACAAATAAAGTCTTATTGACAATCATAGAAAACAAAACTAATTAAATTGGAAACTGAAATTGTCCGTAAACAGCTCAAAACAAATCAAAATATTTTGAAAATTTTATGATGTATAGAAAATGGAAATATAAACACCCAGTAAAAATTTCATGTATCTATAGTCATTTGTTTTAATGTTACACCAAAAACCAAAATCAATTTTCTCGAAAACAGATTTTGCGTAAAAATTCCTGTTTTTCGTTAATTTTTCTTTTGTTTTTCACGGCGCTTTTGAAAACTATTGGAAAAATTTTACTTTTGTCCCCCCAAAGTACCAACTAGATTCAGTTTCCTATCAGAAAAAGTACTGTTGAAGAAAATCCTAGCACTTTTACTGTCCTAAAAGGTGATGACAGACACAAAAATAAAAAAAATAAAAAAAAATAACAAAACACACATCATTGTAAAATCAATACATTCATCTTTCCACTCAGAATCTAAAACAATTTAGTACATTTAAACAAAAACTGGTTAATTTTTGGTTGGTAATTTAGGTTTCGAGTAATAATAATGTAAATTAATACATTTCAAATTATATTCATTATAAATTATAATAGGTACATATAGGTTCAATGTTTTTGAAAACCATTAAAGAGGTTACCTAGTACCTACCACCTCCACGTAATTTTAGGCCACATAGTTATTAATTCATATTATTCAGTCTAAACTTATATGTGTTTATTTCTTATTGTGCCTATTAGACATTCGCAGAGAAAACATATATTATTTTCATAAATAAAATAGTATAACAGGTACCAATATTATGAGCCACAGTTAATATATCGATAGATACGTGTGCTGCAGGGTTATCGGTTTTATATATACATTTATGTTACGTATTATATTATATTATTGTAACGATACACAGAATTCATAATAATTATAGATGTTGGCGTAGGGATGAAAATATACAAGGAACAGTCAAGTGCGTCGAACGAGACTTTAATAATAAACATGTCGAAGGGAGTGTTGAAACCACTTGTTTGGTTTATTTTGTGATATTGTAATAATGCAAAGGAAAAAACCACGAACCTTCGTCTAAGGTTCTTCACTCAAGTACTTAGACCGCGACTCGTTGAAGGATAATATACGGCAGCGGTATAGTAGTTTTGAGTCATAACTAGAGAATTTCATAAAATTTCGATTAACTCTCTCCGACCGACGTCAATCAACGGATGCAACACGGGGGTCTTTGCGCTGTAGACAGCAGACGCATATATTATATTATTTTCTAGAAATAGGCCTCTTGAGCGTGTACGCAGTACGACCAACGATATTAAAAAACGAAATAAACGATTTTAATTTCCCAGAGTTCCCCTTTTATGTTATGCCTCTTAAACATTTTATGTGCTCCGCAACAAATCTATTTTTTTTTCGACGTGCACGTATACGAACGTCGACTGTTCAGACGACGACAAAGAATACAAAACTAAATCGGCAACAGAACGAAAACGCCATTACGGCACATGTGGTGATGATGGTTAATGGTAAAAATAAAAAAAAAATATAACACAATAAAATGTTACATTGTCATAATAATATTATACACTTACCGTTAAATTTGATTTCTAGCTTTTCGAGACCGAATTCGCGGGTTCAGCTCGCCGTGCGTAGTCGTTTAAATTGTTCCATTGAATCGATAATATATACGTACGCTATAGCCTATAGCAATTATTATTATTGTATACGCGTGGCCCTCTGCTGACCGTCCACCGTCCACGATTTAATATTATACTTTTTTACGAACATCGAAAATCAAATTCGATATCGCGTCTTGGTGCAAAATCTCCGTGATGACGTGATACACACTGCTGGCACGAGTTGCACCTATGTAAGCATTTTGATAACGTAGGTATATTATAATCATATGGTACTCAATTCATAAATTCTTTCTCTCCAGCAATAATCTCGAATCTTGATGAATGTTGTTTGAAATCAGTTGGGCGTTTCATAGACAAATTTAAAGACATTTAAAAATCGTGTATTGTATCTACTGGCCGATGACACATTACCGCCCCTCAGGACCTTAATTACCTGGTAAATAGTCTTATAGATAATCATTATAAGTACACACATGTCACTTAACGGAGCATAAAAATACCACCCATTGACGGTAATTTGTTTAAACCAATAATTATCAATCCAACGAAAGTGCAATTTTTTTCGGTTTCACGTCAAATGTAGCCATCAGCGTTCCATTTGATAGTCTTAACGTCGTGAAAATGTGAAGAGAATAAAAAAATGATTTTTAGGTTGCTTTAAAACTCCTCCCTCCATGTATATATTTATACCTGTAATGTATAAATCGTGACTACGTCACTGATGTTTCCCATAAATTATTCAAACCAAACAAATCATTTTTTGGACATCATAATGGGTGTAATATATTATTAGAAAATATTAAAAACACATTACGCTGTAAGTCATAATTGCCAATTGCCAAGTACATTTCTAGAATAAAAAATGGATTCGCATTAAATTAGATTCAGACATGTTTTCGATCACATTTTAAAATACGCATATAAAACCAATAGTGTTTAGAGGTAGGTACTTATTGTATTTATTACATTTCTTTACTCGCACTGGGGACGAAATCTCTTTTATTTCGATTATACTACTGTGATAATATGATAATTTTATCGCAGGACATTTCAAAAGAGGGTGCATTTTTATTTATAAAAACATTTCCACGCTTGTCGTAAATTCTTTCGGAGAAATGTATACATTTTTGCGAATAAAAAGCTTTTCATCACTTCGTTAGACCAAAAAGTATTTTTAACGAAATTAGTTTGAAAAAAACTAACCAAAAATGGGTTATATAACACTTTTGTTTTACTTATGGTAGGTACGTTCAATAAATACACATGACATTTTTTTTCAGTGTAGTTTTATTCAAATAATATTATACAACTTACCTTGGTCTTTTAATTTCTGATCTGAAGTAAGGAAAGATTATTTAGTTTATTTTAGTTTTTTTTCGTACTTATATAAATTATATTAAGTTTGTTATTTTGGTAGTTCGCGACTGTGATAAGCTGTGGAATTTAGATTACATTGCTATTTACCCATCCATAGTATTACAAAACGTTACATGTATTATATTACATTTAATTTAAAACTATAGGTATATTTCTATAGTTGTTATAAGATATTATACTAGTTTAATTAAAGTAATGGTACAATTGTAATTAATAATGTAAATACAAATTGAGATTTTATAATATTATTGTAATATTATGTAAATTTGATTACGTTATACAAAATTAATTAAATTGCCAGTTTGGATTTTGGTAACTAAAAAATAACTGTTAATAAAATCTTGTTATATACATTGATGTTTTATTGTATGCGATAATAATAGTTTTGCTCCATTTAAAACAACAGTCTACCCAATGTTAAAAGAATGTCCACTTATTTTTTAATAGCTTATATACGAGTTATCTTTTATGGTCATTTTGACACAAAACGTTTATAACGTACTTTAATCCCCAGTTTTTTTTTTATGGGAACAGAAATTTGGTTCATGAAGATGGAACGTCACGAAAAAACGAATTATATCGAACGTTGAACACACAACGATACTCATAATAAGTATCCGGTATTTATAATAATAACAACAACATAACATTAAAATAATAAAACGTTATTTTTTTTTTCATCATAATAATTATTAGTAGGTATTGATCTAATCCTGGGAAAATATTTTTCAAATAAAATAATATTATTATATAATGACCGTGGTATTTCCTCCGTTAACACATCATCATCATAATATATCATAATACATACATAACATGTATTATTATTATATGGCAGGTAGCTGTTTAATGATGAGAATTTTATACCACACACACAATCTCATTAGGAAATGAATTATTTTATTTGGCACCGGAACCTTAACGCCGTTTACTGTCTTCAGTGTTTCGTCATTTTTGACTACACGGCAATCATAACACTAAACATCTTTATGACGTATAGTATATAAAGACCGAACGTCTGTTTATAAGAACCCCCCCCCTGCAATATATAGGTACGCGGAATCGTCAAATCATCCCCAGACGATTAAATGTACGTTACATTATATTATGTCGTTTGTTTTACCGTCCGAACGCAAATTGGATTGTTTGTACTTACACATCGCGAACATATTATACTGTATACGTACGAGTGTGCTAAAGTGGAGTTATTTTATTGCGTACAGACGATATATACATGTGTGGCACGCTAAGAGCATAGGTAGGTATAATATAGTGTATAATATACGTCTTACGCAATGGATCATCCTAAATTTTAAACTTATTAGACCGTTGTGGCGTTTCGCGTGGAAAATTGAACACCATTGGCAATCCGCCGCCGCCGCATTATCGTTATCGTTAATATAATTCTTTAATAATCGCAATATTAAATAAAACCTTGATTAGGATACGCATACATAGAACGCGCACCTTTATATTTATGCGTTCATATTACACCGGGCGATGTTTCAACAATGATGATGTTATAGATATAAAAGTGTTTAATATATTCACGTTTTGTGTTCATTATACAATCGTCGACAATGGCTGAATGGTATTGCAGCGTGTTGAATAATGAAATAATAGAGAACGGATTATGCATTCCAAAAACATTGATATTTTTACATTTTTTAAATTCTGTACGTATTTTAAAATAAATAATACTTCTATATCAAGATTTTTTTCATTAAGGCAGTACGACGTAGGTATAATCATGCCATATATTTCAGATGCTTCAAAGGGCATCACATTTTATGATTGAGAAGAAAAAAGAGATACGTTATATTTATTTATATACACTATACATATATATATATATACCATGATAATATAAAAGTACTCAAATTGCTTAAGTATTAACATATTAGTATCTTACATTATGATACAATTTGTACATATATAATATAATATTATTCATAATAATCATACATTATAATATAATAAATAAGCAATTTATAAATAGAATACAGATGAAAAATATTTTAGGTACCTAAGGATAAAAGTATTAAATATTAGAAAAAATTACACTTTTTATTTGTCTACAACATGTTATGTTTTGCCATTAACTTTAACACGAAAGATTATACGCCGTTAACTCAAAGTAATAGTACCTAGAAAATGCTTTGTGGGACAATAAATATGTGCATTACACCAAGTACGTGATGTTTGGAAAATACATTTTGAAAACTTTCTTTTGTAGTGAAATGCACTAACATCAATCGACAGCCATATACCTACATAATAATTATACAAATATAACTCATTTATAGTTGCACACCATTACATTATATTTTATGAGTTTTTTTTTTAATCGATTAAACGTTCTTATGTACCTACTCAAGATCTTAAAACATCTACCTACCAACTTACTTTAATACTAAAATAATAAATATATTTTTATTTACTTACAAACATATAATAGTTGTAAGATATAAGTGTTATTAATGAAAAACTCCTCACTAATATGTCTGTTTTCGACACTTTTTCAAAAACATTTAAAGTTGTTCTAAAATAATATAAACTAATTTAATGAAATAACTTCATAAAATATTATTTCATATATTTTAGAATAATATAATATGCATATTTTATTTTGGTTTAGTATCTACTTAAGTCGTTTTAATACTACGATCTATTTGATTAAAACTCTATACATTTATAACGTCAGAAATGTTTTTCAATGCAATAACAGCGATGATTATAATATATTTCGTATAATATAGGTATAGATACATCTATATAATGTGATTTTCAGTAAAGTATTGTTATATACAATAGTATGTATTTTAAACTGAAATATTTTCTAATTTGTTAAGTAATGATAATACTTAATGACAGGGCCGTATTTGAACATTTTGCGTCCCGGGGCAACATATTTTCCCTCCCCTTCGCCCAAAAACTTATTTCTTAAAATGTAAGGTATAACTACTATTTTGTGGCATAAATGCAGCTTATCTTTTTTTTTGGAAACTTATTTCAATGAGTTAAGAACGATGATACAATCTTAATTTTATTAATATTAATAATGGAGAATCAAGAGTCATCTAAAGATATAAATGTATCTAGAATCTAGGTTCATTGTTGACCCTCAACATTATTCGTAATTATTAATATTATTTTCCGATTCATTAATGAAAACAATATATATTTTTGAGCTGTAAATATAATTCCTTTTAACAGAAAGTTTAATTATAATTAAAATATATAATATACATTCATTTATTTTTCGATAAAATTATAATAAAAAATAAAATATTATGTGAATATAAATTTTCCGCCTTCTAAATAATGGACCAACACTTAACCTAACCTCCCCAAATACGTGCCTGCTTAATGATAACGATGATTGGCTTTACGTTATTAGTATATAATATAAAATTGATCAATTGGAATTTGGAATATAATAATTTCATAATTGTCAACGAACTATTTTACACACAATGTAGAACATAAAAATTAATAATAATAACAAAGGCGTGCGAATGATTTAATGGAGTTAAAATTATTTGTATTGTGTTTCTTTTGTGTGTTAAAAAGAATCTTAACGTGGCGTGGCCGAGCTAATGTAGGTATAGAACATTGCTGGAAGGGCTAAAGACGATGGCATAGACCTATTTAGCAGACATATGCAATTATATTGTAAAGAGGAGATAGACTCAGATCATAACGCATGCAAGCAAAATAATATAATATAATATTATAATAAATAATAATCATCATCAATTGCGTCAGTTTTTTTTTAATCGCATTCAGTTATTGACAAACATTTTTTATTTTTATTTTCCATAAAAACAAAATAATGGTCCACACGATTTCTGTACACACTTCGTTCATTTTTATGACGATTTAATGTTATTATTTCTCATTGGTGAGTTTATAATCGTCATACAACAAAAGAAACTATTTATAAGACAGTTATCTGTGTAAAAATTAATAATTTAAATTCGATATAGGTTAGCTGTGCCGCCTGTGCGTAAGGAATTGACTAGCATCATTAAAATACCAATGTATGGATAATACATGTTAAATATTTAATGTATCACTGTTCAACGGATCGTCACAAATTACAAATAATGAAATCAAAAAAGATTTTAATTTTATTAAAATCGTTATATTTTACGAACCATCCCAACTTTCTTATTGAAACACGGCTAATGGCTAATGTTAAAATGAAGAATCTTTTTCGTTTCAAGGTATTAATATATAATAAATTAAACAAGTTTCAACCCTTAATTACCAACGAGAAATTAAGAATTCTTTCGTTTAAGATATAGTTGTAAGAAAGAGCTTAATTGCATTGAGATGAAAAAATTATGTTTTGTTAGTCCAAATTATTATTTAATATTATGACGTAAGAATGTAAGATAGACAAATTAAAAAATGTATACATAAAACAAAAGGATAATTTAATTTTCCGAAAAATTTGTTTATTGTAGTGAAGTTTACACTCGCTAACTGTTGTATTTTATTATTATTTGAAAAGTACGAGAATAATATAATATTAATTATTAAAAAAAGGAAAATAACAAAGTTTCAAAGTACCCATTTGATATACCTATTATAAAATCTTACAGTTATTGGAAGGTTTTAAATGTTTCTTCTTCGGCTTCAACGGTTTAAATATCATAATATAATATACCATATAAATCCATATAATATAGGTTAGATATTCTCTGCGCCGTTAACAACAACAACAACAACAACAACAGTATTTGATTATTAATGTGACGATCACAATCAAATGGTAACGCTATATAATAAAATACACGAAAAATTAGATATTTTTGCTATAGTCCACGGGAAATTCTGAAAATCCGTGTTCTCCAACTTTTACTGTAAACTTTAAAGTGTACCACGTATATCAAAAGATTACATCTATGGTAATATCCGCACATAATACGCATATGTCAGGGTTACAATAATAAGAATAATAACCGAGAAACTTGACCTGGCCCGTGAACCATCATCTTCAAGATGGGGAAATGGTGCAGCGTATAGTGCACGATTATTTACTGATAACCGTGGTATACTACACTACAATTTCCAGCAAACTGGAACTACTTCCACGCTATAGGTACCTCGTATACCTATCTATAAACTCACGGGTAAAATTACACGCACACACAGCACGTTAGTATACGTCACACGTACAATAATATAACCGCGATAAAGCATATCGTGTACGTATATTATGTACGTGTAAATGTACGTGAAAATTCGTTGGGACCCCGTCCGGGGTATACTGCTACGCGGCGGGGCACGTCGGTGGATCTCATCGCGGCCCGACAAGTCGTGTAAACGAAAATGGTTTTCTCCCACGAGACGAGAGTCATTATAATCGGCTCCGCGCGCGTACCCGAGACCGGCTCTTCAAACACCCAGTCTCCGGAGAGTCTCTCACCTGACCAGTTTAGCCAGCGTGACCAGCCGCGCACGTCGGTCGTCGTCAGCCGCCGCAGTGCGTCGCACCACACAGAACACGAACCACTGAGTTCGACCACGTTTAACCGCGATCGCCTTTCGTATTATATATAGGTACCTACTTGTGATAACGCGGTACTACACGCGTGTTATACCATTATTATTACATCGAACGTGTTACGCGTGCATTTATTTATTCAACCCGTTTAAAAAGTTCGATTATCCACACGGACGTATCGCCGTGGTTTTTCGTCCCGACGTTACAGTTTTCGGCCGCCGCCACCGAGTATTCCGGTCGAACTCCGGATATCCGGAGTGTTATGCGCGACGCGACATGAACAGATACTACGAGGCGTACCCGAAAAGCGGCGGAACCATGCTGACCCTGCCGCCGCCGCCGCTGTCCGACCCGTCGGCCACGTGGAACTCGTACAGCTCGGAACCGGTCAAAGGGCTCGGCAACCGGATCAAGCCGGACAGGAACCGTCAGGCGGTTAACGTGCAGAAGATGCAGTGGCGCAACTCCAACTGGGTGGACGGGTTCCCGGAGCTGGTGGGCTCGATGACCATTGCGGACGTGAGCCCGAGGTTCGCGGTGAAGCGCATTCTGCTGCTGTACGAGAACGCCCAGTACAGGGAGGCGGCAAACTTTGTGAACCGGCTCAGCCACAATACGTTCAAGGCGATCCTCGACCAGCTGCCCATCGACCTGTTCGTTGAAGCGATGCCACACAGCCTGTCCATACTGGAGGCACTCTACGCCAAAGTATTTCTGTCATCTGACTGCGGTGTCAAGGTGCTCCGGCCCGACCACGTGCTCATGCGGCTTGTCAAGCTGTTCACCGGCACCACGGCGGGTGGCGCGGATCGGTGGCTGGGCAGCACGCGAAAACTACTCAAGGTGATCGTTCTGTCCGAGCCCAAGCTGCGGAAGGCACTGCAGGTGCGCCGCCGGTCTCTAGATAAGGCGGTCGAGGGCCTCGGCCAGCATGGGCTGGTGGGCACCAGCGACGAGACGCTCACCAACCTGCACGACGCGCTCAAGGTGGAGTTCCAGAAGCTGGTTGACACGTACAAGGCGGCCCTGCTCAAGCTGGAGGAACTCAGCCTGTCTGGCAAGCGGGACGGCGTGAGCAAGGGCCCGGCACCGGTGCAGGCGTCGCACCAGCGACAACTGTCCCTGCAGCAGTCGGACATCCAGGAGCGGCTCATCAAGAACAAGACGCTGCTGAACGTCGTCGAACCCGTATTGGAGAATAAGTCGATGGCTATACTATTGACCATACTCAAGCGGCGAGTTGAGTACGACAAGGACGCTCTATTTCAGTTCACTCAGCTCCGAAAGGAGCTCAAAGTCGAATCGGAACACGTGGTGGCGCCTCTGCTCATGAGATATTCGCACGCTTGCGAGCAGGTGAGAATAATACATATTTTAATATCTAACAGCGGCTGCGGGTTAATTACCACTTCAGTTGTGTACCATACAGTAAATCCCAAAGGTCCCCTAAATTACCCTAAAGTGATATACTGATATGTGCCTTTGTGAGACCGTGATACATTTTATTATGTTTTAATGCAGTTTTCAATAAAAATTCAAATTTAATGGCATACATTTTTTTTCAATTACCTACCCCCCACATATTGTTGAATTAAACGCATTTATGATTTATATATATCGATTTGCCACACACATATTTAGGGTGGTACGATACTTCTGAGATTCACTGTTTATGGTCGTGTTGTGACGGTTTTTGCGTGTGGATATAATATTATATAGCTCTCTATATATATAAGTTTTATTGTTTTAATTAATCTAAGGCCTAAGGCATCTTTGTTATAACAATAACAATATCGATTATAACGATTATAACGATCAATAGCTGATTAGTTAATAAATTCATAATACATAATACAGGATAGTTATATGTATATACGTGTATACATGATTATGTTTTGGATGGTCCAAAGACTCCAAAGAGTTACTAGTTAGTCCCTTTCCTTAGCCCAAGTCACTTAAACTAAGACGCATTAGCTCAACTAGGACTAATATTTTTTTCTGGGGGGGGGGGGGGGCTGGTATTTCCTTCTATAATGGCGTAGAAATATTATCCACTCAGTTGGTATATTTGCAAGTGGCATGAAATAAATATAAATTTGCATCAATATTTATCCAGTATAATTCAGCAAGCATGCACCCCCCTCTCACAACCATTTTTCCTAATAATGTAATTATTCAAATTCTGATTATTGGAATTTATAAATAAACTTAAGGATCGAACTTTAAATTATTTAGATTTAAATAATAAGTGCAAATAATCTTGATAATACATAATAAAAGTGGTCGATTCTCATTTGAAAAAAATAAATTTGTACCGCCACAAACAATCATTAAACGGTATAACAAATCTAAGCATTTGCTAAATTTAAGGAACTGTCTTGCTAGTTGCTTCCTATTCGTTCTTAGCCGATTTATGTCTCATTGAAGAAGACATTTTTCGCGACTTATTATCCAGCTAGTGTATATGATAAGCCTCCCACAAGACGCTTCCGAGTTGCACGTATGCTAAGACGTACGGCTTAAGACGTTTGGGATGCTTGATGTCTTGCGAACCACCGAGAAATTGTTTAGCGGTTGCTAATTGGTGCAGTGCAACTCTATATTATAGGTAGTCAGCTATTCGCATGCTTGTTGGAAAAATTCTTGGACATCCTCAGATCGTGACGGATAACGTAGTCATTCATGTCGAACCGGTATGCTGCGGCTGTACAATATATAGTAATTAGTAGCATAGGTACGGAAGGCAATGTGTTTTTGAGCCCTTCATGTTTTGAGTGATATATTCGGTGACTTTGAAACGATTTTGTCGTCGGTTTTCACGCAGAGCAACGCGATTGGTTTCATCATAACACTATCTCATATATAGGGTACCTATACCTATAGTTCCGGCCGACCAGGCACAAAGTCGTTGGCGAAAATATTATATCAATCGCCCGAGTCGGGCGAGTCGGCGTCTCGACGGTCCGGTGCGCGCGGGCCGTCGCGGTCGTCGCAAGATCTGCTGCAGATCTGTCGCGATGTGATGAGATCAATGACCGTGGACGAGTCGGCTCTCCGACCGGCGCTGGCTATTATCGAGCGAACCAGTCGCACACACACACACACACACAAACACACACACACACACACACACGCGAGCGCACATCCGTTTTTCTCACATATTCATCTTTTTCCATTATGTTCGCGTTTTAAACGCTAACGCGCTGTGTGAACGAACTGACATCCGTGATAAAAAATTTTTTGTAAATTGTATACATACCATATATTATATAGGTACCTACATTACCTAACTGTAAAACCAGCAAGTTATATATAATATGAACACGCGAGACCACCACGCTATACCTACCTTCGTATAAATATAATATATTATATGTATATTGTATATAGAGTAACGCATATCCAAGGACACCGTATAATTATTTCAATTTAATACACTTAGCTCCTATATACGAGTTCCTCTGTGTGTTTTACACCGGGCAGGTTTTCGTGTTTATACTTTACGAAAATCGTGCGGTGTGCGTACACATTACGTATATTATACGTCACACAGGGCTCGGATTTTGTAGGAAAATATAGATCGTTAAAAGAACATTTATAATTGCAATTAAAAACATATATTTAATTTGAGCTTAAAAACTACAAACATTTAATCATGGTTTCCCTTTTCAAAAGTCAAAACGGTCGCTATAATAAAATTACAGTAACCGGCAACTGTGTTTTGATAGTTTTTTTTATCAGCCATCAATTAATTATTATAATACCTATATTACCCCGAAAACAAACAAAATAATTTCGACGACGAAAACGAACATTTTACATATTTCTGGTTATAGTATAGTATAGGTGGTATGACCTGGCTAATATACGATTTCAGAAATATATGAAATTTTCGTGAAAATTAATCATAAATAATCAAAAATGTACATTGAGGGGAAGAACCAGAACAAAGTTTACTTCATTACAATCAGAATGATACGAAACGAACTTATAACTTTTTATCACACTCTCCTTAAAATAATGCAGCCATTTACTCCATTTTCAATATACAAATTATATCAAATAAATTATAGGTAGATTCGTTGGGACTCGGACTGCGTTAACAATATTTGTTGATAATTTTCGCGGGCAGAGGGTGCAACTATATAAGCCGGCTTGACCGATTTATGGGTGGAGTTATTGCACATTTAAACCGAAGTACATATGCATTTACCACTTACCACGTATAGTGTATCACTCGATGTGTATGTGACATATGTGTACGCACGAAAAGCGATTGCGTGCGAGCGACATCGACTTTGACGAAGCAGTTAAATGTATATAGAAGCACGACTAGTTGGTTATTAGCATCACAATAGGCGACCACCGACGAATGTTTCAGACGGCGGTCTTAATTGTTAGAAGTTTAGTATGAACAGCTGTTTGTGCAATGATGTGCATAATGTACTGTTTGCTAGGTACTCACCGTGTACGCAGTTATTGTTTTCCATCTTTACGCAATCCAATAATAATCTTACTGAACTGGATATTTTCCAATAAAACCGAAATTGATCGCTATAGGTACGCATTGCATCTCAAAGGACGAATAAGTCTGTAGATTATATAACAACAATATTATTCCAATTTAGGAAAACGATACAATTATAAAAGCGATTTCCAATACAAAAAAGACCGGTGTTCTTTTTCAAATTTCCCGAACGGTTATTTCAATAGGCTTGAATACAATAATAATTTTTCTATTCGAATGAAATATTACAAGTAGGTATGATTTAAAATGTTTAATATGAGATTGTTATGTCTTCTATAATATAATATAATCTATAAGTCTATTTCCGATCGAATAAACCTACTTATTTTACTATAGTTTATACCTACATATTATATTTAATAGTATTGATATAAAATATAATAAATATTATTAATAACAATCACGTGGTTAAATGAACGTATTGGATATATGATATTATACGTCAATACCAGAAAATACTTGCAAAAAACACATTGATTATATTTTTTTTCTCGAAAAAAATAATCCAAAGTCATTAGTCATTGCACAACATGATATGTGTGCTATATATTATAGTGATACAAAAATGACAAACGGAAACGCAATAAAAATAATATATTGAATTACTTAATCACGAATAAAATATATTTTATAATTGTTTATAGTAATCAAACAATGTAATATTATAGTCATAAATTAAATCTTCTATACACATATTAAAGTAAAATATTTTAATGTATAACAAAAATTGTACCAAATAATTAAGTTAATGTAACCTATACTTAAAAATTAAAAAAAAATTAAATTTATTTTTGGGAAATATTTGTTAATTTCCGATTCACATGTTCTAAAACTTTATAACAATAATATATAAATTTGTTTTCATTTTTCCGTGTTCTGTAAAAAAGTATTATTCATTTCAATAAGATTATATAACATTTATATCCGACTTTTAGAATCTGAGCGGAGCGATGAATGTATTTTATATTTAAAAACACATAAATCAGTTATTACACTTTTAATTTCCCACGAGAAAGTATAAAATATATAGGTATATATATATAATTATATAAGTACAGCAAAATATAATATAATAATAAAAATTAAGAAAGGTACCTAATACATTTGTAATTTGTTACCATCTTTTGTTTTTTTTAATCCTTATTATATAATAATGTATTAACTATAGCTGTATAAAACTCCTATAGGATATAATTATAGGAATTCTGTGACAAAGAGGAAATAATTATAGTTTGGATGTGAAATAATAAATTTGAAAACATATTCTAAAAAGATAATAATAAGTCATATAAGAACTCTGTATTTTTTTAAAATTATATATATAAATTTGACAACCTTTTTTCCTACTTTTATGGCATGCTTTTGTTATATATTTTTTGATTCATTTTCAACTTACAAAATATTATTATAAATTATATTATTTGGAGACACAATTTAATCACAAAATATTTTTATTTTTTTTAATTAAGGCTTACATGCATATAAGTATCTTAATGCTTATTTAATACCTATAGCTATGATACATTTAAAGGAAAGTTTATATACAAAATATCTGTAATTATTAGTTCAGCTAAAATATGATTTTAAATTATCAATTATAGATATATTTTTTTGAGTTAAATAGAAATGTTTTCACTTATAAAGTCATAATTATTATTATATTATGGTAATATGTATAATATATATATATATGTATAGGTACCTCAATAAAACAAATCCAGATGGCACACAAACATACACTTAAACTTATATAGTTATATTATTTGAAGAAAAGCATTGAATAATATAACGGTATTATTATTTATTAAAAAATGATTTAAATACAAAGTCTTTGATAGTTGTAGCTATTAAATTTTAAAATCAATTTAACGTATACAAAGGAGTTAATGGGCTATCTATAAACAAAATTAATTTTAGCTTTTGACTGTGTTTTTTCGCGAGCACTTTTATAAGTTTATATGAAAATGAAAATTTGTTATTTTTATCGTGACCAAACGTTTTGTTTTATATTTCAGTGTTCAATACATTGTCTTTAAATATATTTTTTAAAGCTATCAGAAAACATTTGCGATTAACGGTTTCTATAATTCTCTTTAACGTGTTCCTATCCAGTTTCTTGCCATAATATGTAATTTAAAATTATCAAGTCATTCGTAATATATGTAAATTTATTAAGTATTCGAAAACAGTTGTCCAGGTAATGATATTTATATATTTTCGGAACTCAAGGTTAACTTGAAACACCCCGGGGTATCGAATATATTAGTCTACTGACACACTGCATCGAAGTACTGTTGTGATCTCAAACGAGTTAACGATGAGTAGTTGTTTTGCATCATAAATATACAACGTTTATATTATAGCCTTTCTAACCGGTATTTTTCGAACATGTGCAGTAGGTACCTACCACTGAAGTAGATAATATGTTATTTCTCTCAGGGGTAAAAATAGTATGACTCTGATCACGATTAACCCAATGATATTTGGCAAGAAATTTTGACTAAATGAACTCACAAAGAATAATATGCTTCCGTAATCTGTATGGTTTTTTTTTGCATTTGCATTTTACACGCTTTCGATAGAAAAAAACAAAATACAACAAGCAGTTAGTGACATTAGACGACAAACGATAACCGTTACGACGCTCTCCGAGTTAAGAGGACGTGATGAATGGATTTGTACGGTGATAAAATGGGTTTAAAATACACACATATAAGAAAGAGATTACTTTTTTTCCACATGGAAAACATTTCTGATGAAATAGAATATTATTTAACATTATACACCTTCCTGGGTGGCATCATTTACCTCCAAAAATGAGATAACGTTTTCCTCCACAGATTTGTTTTTTGAAGTAGAATCGTGTACGTCTACTTTCCTCTTAATATTAATGTCGTACATTAATTTTAGATTCTAAGCGGAGCGAGGGATCTAGTGATTCTACAATGGTTTTTTTTTTTTATATCCTGTATACAAAATGTCTACCAGGAGGAGTGCTTCGATTTCAACATATAGTACCTTCTCTTTTAGCAAATGGATCAAGATGGTACTTTAGAAAGGTCATTTTTCGATTTTTTCAATAGTTATTTAATGATACAGGAAAAAACACCGACAAATTACAGAAAACCTCTAAAAATTGGATTTTAATTTCTAAGGTTTAATCACCATAGAAACGAATAAAAAATAGTAATACCTATTATAATATAAATTCAACTTACAGGATATAATAAATAATAACAATATCCAAACTGACAAACCGTCTTCGCTAAGAATCGTTTTTCTTATACAATGATATTATATTATCATTGAATTCAAGTTTAATACAATACTTTATACATTGACCCACTTGTAACATACTATACAGCAGAGCGACATCCACTTACCCACTTTTTTAAATATAAAATTATTTTATATAATATGTATTCTATTTTATTCATAAGTAACATTCTTAATTTATGATTATTTTTATATTATATTTTAATTAGAAATTATTATAAAATAATTAGTATTTTCTTGTATTTTATTACGATGGTTTTTAATTTTAATTTATTTCATATTTATTTTGATGTTCATTATCCTGTATACATAAGAATAAAAAGAACAATATTCTAGGCCAGAAAACAATACGTGCCTCGTATCTATTCAAATAATTAACAAGAGGGTTAATTTTTTATTTTATTAATTGAGAAAAATTATGAAAACATAAATGAAAACTGAATCTCATTTTTGGAGGAAAATGGCTACGGCCATCTACCCTGCAGGGGCGGACTGGGAATAAAAATTGGTCCCGGAGAAACAGACCATTTAGCCCAATTTTGGACTAATATAATAAAATATTCATAAGTTATCATCCCAACTTTTCGACAGGCCCAGGCGGGGATTACCTACCCACCCACCACCTCAGCTTGTCCGGCTCTGCATCTACCTACACTCCTTGCCTGGCAACCAATCCACCTTCCATCCTAATAGCAGGTATCATTACCGTTTAGGTAATGTTTGTGTAAAACATTTGAATTTCTGTTGGGTAGAAATTATACGGTTTTTATTTTTTTTACGACCGAAATTCGAGCGTTGAGCCCTGGGCACCTGTGCCGCCTGTGCGCCTACTTACTGCACGAGCGCCGGTGAATGTTGGCTGTTTTATTATACACCGGAGCATCGTATTATGTACATGTATTAGTATAAGTCGTTGTAGTGGCTTTATGATGTGTACACTAGGAACGCAATTCGGGATGTTATTACACTCACGATGGCAATTATTATTATTAGCTAGCGTTCGTTCGAGGGTTGGTTGAATTTTCACTAACGACCTTCAACCTTTGCGGTCGGTTATAATTGGATCGAATTCCACTGTTATCAGTAACGTAAACATAGGTAGCATAGGTACCTATACGTATGTATAATGTTTATTTCCCGCACATAATTATCGTCGAAATGCAGACGATGGGAGAGAAAGTATAGTATTGATTCGATTCACAAAACAAATAAATCGAGATGTGAATCGTTCTGCAGTGCTGACAAGTAGATTTGAATTTTGCTCAATAATCCATAGTTCGTATGCGTGCGTGAACCCTAAAAACGATACTTTCTAATGATATAGGTGATCTGCGATTGCTCGGGTATTTTAAGTACGAACGAAGATCATACTTATGATGATTCAGGCCCGATGGTCACGAGTTAATAATATACTAATTAGCAATTACTAATTTATGATTTGCGTTTTTAAGGTTTTGGAATTTATGAAAGAAGTCGCGGAGGACGAAGATTCCAGCGACATATCTGGCTACCATTCGGACTCGGACAGTGCCATAATGATGTCGGGAAATTCACCGTATGTCACCAAGAGAGCCAGGCACAATTTCATTTCACGATCAGGTAACTAACATACATTTTACAATAATTTAAAAAATAAAAAATGAAATACCATTTCAATATGAATATTATAGTAAAAATATAAATTTCAATTTTACCTTTGGTCACTTATTGCACAAAAAGCACAGTGAATAAATTACAGTATATTTTTCTGCTTTTTTTTATTAAATTATAAAATTATTTAATTTTAATAAGTACCTATGTTGTATATGAACCTAATGTTTGTTTGATTCATATAATCATATTGGTAGGTATATGTATGAGAAAAATACATTCAGTTAATTTGTATAATTGTATTTACTTAAAAAATTGATTGCAGTTTCAACAATGCGAACTTAATTAAAAGGAATATTTCAAATACTAAATACTTCATTACCGAAAAAAATATATATTTGGAAAATTATTAAATACCTACCAAAAACAAATATTTTTAATTAAAACGTTCTTTCGATTTTAACGTCATTGACTTTTAAACCCTAAAAATGCGTTTCAAATATTTGTGGAGAGTTGATTAATTTTCAAAACGCATACTCACATGGACGAAAAAAAGATTAAAAATAATTTTTTCACATAATAGTTTATGTAAATTATTGTTGTATTTTACATTTTAATCAAATAAATGAACTCATTACATTTATATATATATATATGTTTAGGCAGAATGGCAGTATAGGTACTACGTACATATTCGAAACAATATTACTACGAGTATGAATATAATATACTATACCATTTAGTCGTGACCATTCATCATTACCTTTTACGAAAAATATATCCTCTGAAGGTTATGGATAAAATGCTACCTATATAAATGTAAATAATAATAATAATAATATTAATCTAATCAGAAACAGTTAATTTACAGAAAAATTAACTAAGACAATTTTAAAATGGTATACAAGGTACATGGCCGTATGGGGTGAGTAATAAATTGGCCCATTTGCCTCCCTTGAAAACGCCTATACCTATTATACCTATACCACTATACCTATCTGCGTACTGGTAGAACGAGACTACAATAATTATATACACAAACATTATGTACGTTTTATTATTTTACCTGCACGACGTATATATTATATCGTTGGCCATCGATGCGTAAAACAAAGCACGAACATTAACAGAAAAAAATCACGTGTCGTGAAATTCATATCTTGTCAAATAAATAAGCGTTCCGTTCTCAAAATAAATTGGTCGATGGTGCGAAGTTATAATATTACGCCTAAACGACATTCGACACTGTATCGTTTTCACACACTATACCTACACACCGGATAGGTATGCACACAGTCTTGCGGTGTGATGTGATGCGTATTCTATACGTGCACCCATTTCGCCCATGACCCCTTCGCGATCGTGCGATGCCACACATATGTGACGTGTACATAATATTATAATACGATAAATTATTATATTGCATCTCGGCGACAATGACCATACCATATCATTATTGTAACGCGAAACGACCACGACTGTAACCGGCGGAAGCGTATTATAATAATATAATAATACGATATATTATAATAATCTAACGCACAATCAGGCCCCGTGACTTTCGCGTTTATGTAGGTATTATTATTATTATCATTATTAAGGTTCCTTCTCATTCTTGCCGCAACGGTGCCGCCAAATTAATATACGGATATTGTACGCGCGCGCAGGACAGGTGTAATATAATAATAATGGTACCTCGACCTGCAGGTATATACCTACGTCATGTGTACGTCACATGATGTACTATAATATATATATGTACACACGCGCCAGTTTCAGTGGGCGGTATATACGGCGTCGGTTAAATGCCATATATACACGTGTTCGCGGGCGTGTAGGTACCTACCTATATATATATATATAGATACCTATAGCCGATACCTAGCTACCTCTATGTGTTATACACGGGTGCAACCATATGTATATATATATACGCGCATTTGTGACTTGTGAGACCCGCGGAGAAAGCGGGTCCGCGAGTATTCGAGTCGCCACCATTGTAATATACGTATATATTATATTATGAGATGTACTATAAACCTACCTACGCATAGTTATTCGGTCCATCTTGCGAGCCCGAGAGAATCGCTCGTGTATTATTATAATACATTCGAAGATTATAATATAATATCATGCCGCATGTATAGAATATGTATGCAATAATATATATATATGGCGTGTATATAATCACGTGCCTAGGGATAATATAATAGGTATATAATATGAGAATATATAATGCGCGTGTGTTATTCCGCCTGTACGTGTGTGAACTGCCGTGCGATCTGGTGTGTGTGTGCTCGTATATAATATAAATAAATGTATAATATGTATATAACGCGCGTGTATGACGTATTGTATTTATATATATTTAGGTATAAGGTATAAGTCGATAAAGTTTGAGCGCTGGTTCTTAATAATACCTGCATTATAACGTTCCGACGTTTTTGAGGTGAAGCGACTTTACGCTGATGATGATGTGCGAAGGATCTATATAGTCTAGTGGCGTGCTCAGATTTTTTGAAACGTAGTGGGTGAGGACTGTTGACTAATCTCAGGCCATGTTAAATCTAGAAATTTTGTTTCTCTTCAATTTACCAGATGTGGGTGCTACTTGATTATACGTCATTCACCCCGTGACGGTAGTAATATTTGCTTTCATTACATTATTACAAATTGTATTGTTATCGATCAACTTAACCTATATGAAATATTAAAATGCACACGGAAAAATATATATTAAAAACGTGAATTTAAATTTTTTTCAGTAAGTCGTAAGAAACCAAAGAGGGGAAATGAAACACTCAACACCCCCTTGGACTGTGAGCACACTCCTGAGTTGATTTACGTATAGGCATTGGCCATAAGTGGTTGGGATTTGAAATTAGTTGAATGGGCCAGACCTATGATTGATATATTAGGTATTGTAATATAGGTTGGTATACCGCGATAATGAGTATAGTGATGATCATGGGTTAGGTTAGCTGCAGTTCAGCAGTTGTTGAAGTATCTGCGTGCAGCTATCAAATTTAGTTTCTGTCGTGTGTGTGTGTGTGTGTGTGTGTGTGTGTGTGTGTTAGGTTTATACGTTTTTGTTTTCAAAATATACCTGTTCAAAAGAGTTCAATACTTGCACGAAGGAGGTAACAGAAATTTACTCTGCGAATATGACAAATATTTCCTGGGATGAGTGGTATATTTATATTTTATATACTTACATACTTGTATACAATATATATATATAATATGAGTGCACATATTGAAACCGTCCGTTTTTGGAATTTTTGACGTGACTCCGAGTTTACTGTATTATTTATTTAGACTGTGGTGAAGTACCTTCGCGTGTCACCTGTCCCGCGATATTACATAGTTAGGATGATTCACCAAGCATGCTTATACTTTCGGCTTACAACTTTTATCCTATATTAATAAATTTATTCAGATTCTGGTTTTTGGAATTTTTGAGTAGGTATACTAAAAACCATAAGATACTTAGATACTGAGATTTATTCTGGAAAATGTTGATGAATTCAAATCGAGGTTATAACGATTAATTTCTAAGCTATTATAAGCTTTATGTATACCTATATATAATACCTATACTAGAATGGTAATAACTAATAAATAATAATTCTTGATAATGGTTTTACATCAAATATAAAATGGAAGTAATATATTCAGTCTAGTGTACCCATAGATATATACAACAACTAGATGGCCGTCTCCTTCTTATCATCAAAGTCGGCCGCCATTTACAAAGCATGCGATGTTTACAAAATAATAATATCACAGTATATATATATATATGAATATATGCAAAATAAATGCAAACATTGCCTGCTTTATAAATGGCGGCTGACTTCAACATTGGTCACAACTGTAGTCCAAAGACGGCTATCAAGTTGTTGTATATATCTGTTGAATACTGTATACCTACTATTAGTACTTATTATACTTAGAATATTTTTTTTAAAACATAAAATGCTAATATATGAATATTCATTACTACAATTTTCTAACTATCATAGTCCCAATATCTTTAATACCTAGCCTATTATAATAATATATGGACTATACTTATAGGTACTTACTTCTTACTCCTTTGTGTTTTAGTGCATAAAGTTAAATAACTCATAAAGTCATAAGTCATAACCTATACTAGTCCGTATTTCGAGTTGATGTGACATCAACATAAAAAAAATAATTACAGTGAAAAGGGATTGTTAAAAAAATTAATAGGCCAATCCTTAAATGGCATGAAAAATCTTAAGTACCTGAAAATATGTTATTTAAGTATACTTCAAAATTCCAAAGATCAGAAATCAAATAAATGTGGGTGACCGTGCTTGGTGAATCACCCTATTTATAAATATGTACTTGTCTTATACATTTGTTATTTATATAGTATTATTTATGATACACGTGCAGTAGGTACGAGTATAATGTACATATTACATGCATAGTAACGAGTGTAAGATTGATATTATCTCTATTACTTTTCTTATTGTAGGTATTGAGGTAATTTTTCTTTCTGAAATTTGCGTTATAATTTATTGATTTTTGAGATTCTCTGTGACTATTGGCCAGTGCACGGTGCACACATAAGACTGCTGTTGTAGCACCATTTCCGACGACGGAAGGAATCGTCATTCCCTCGATGACAAGTTTAAATTTAGATTTTCTACAATATTTTGTCGCTTCCTACGAAATCCTAATCAATCGTTCCGCAATTCAATATTATATATATTGTATCGAAGTCATTTCCATCGGTGACAAAGAAATTAACTTTTATCAAATTGCGCAATAATAAGTGCCAATAACCAAAATGTCGGAATTGCTAAATTCATTGTAGAACTTATAATCAATATAATATAAGTATAGGTAGTAAAAAACAACGATATTTTTTTTGTAGAATACGAAACTAATAGGTAATTGCATGCTACCCCGATTTTTAGATTACACGCATCTATAGTTACATTATTTTATTTACTAAAGGAAAATGTGTCATAATTGACGTTCCCTTCGGAAAAACTTTAACATCATCTCAGATAAATAATACTGCTACCTACAGCAGGCACCCGCAAAACACCGAAGTATAAAATTGGTTGTCTCCTCAGATTTGTTTTATTATATAATATTATAAAATACAAATACTAGTTAATAGTTGTGACATTATATCAAAAATATATACTACCAGAATTCAATTTCAAACCAAAACATTTATTTACAGGAAGCAAATTATCCCAAAACGATTAAGTTCAACTATGGTGTATTGTATATATGAGCATTACCGATTGTGGTGTACAAATTATATATGTTTATTGTTTATATATTATAATTTAATGTGTATTTTATAGTTTATAATAATTTGTATAGGCTATAATATACGCACATGACGTGTACAATATGTTGGTATAATTTATTTTCGTATAATTATTTTATTTCTAACGGTCCACAACAATGCGTTTTAAATGTATTTATTTATTTTTATAGTGCGGTCAAGCAGCAACCACAGCACTCGGACTAGATTAGTAATGAGCACCGGATCGAGTTCGGCGAGCCCCCCGGACGGCGGAGAGTCTTCTACGACGGGTAACAATAATATATAATTATTATAGCCATTATAATTATTATCATTGATCATAATACAAAATATACGTCTCTCGTATAAAGCGCGTACCATCATCACTCTTTTGCGTATTAATTGTGAAAATGTGTGGGCGCAGTAGGTATCATTAACGTGCATGGTGTATTATTATTACCGACCATAATGTACATTCGATATTCACGTATAGAGAGATATGTATTATGAGCGTGGAAAATGACCCACAGTTGATGGTTTATTAGCGACTGTAAAACCTGCACAGCTACAGACGACCACTGTCGACGAAAATCGATATTTTAATCACACTCAATTTACGTATATACCTACACAGTCCATTTAATTTTACTGGATCGATTTTAGGTTTCACGGATGTTAGTAATAATAATTTTGTGTTAATATATATAGTCACCTAGGATGTATTGTATAGGTAGTCGAATTCGAATTAAATAAAATTGGGACACGGGAAGTAATTTGGGCGAGCAATTTGGTTTTGTTTTTATAGTGGCACAATTTAACCAAACTAGCTCATATTTATTTATTATTACTTTTATTTTTATATAATATATAAATACATAATATTATATATACATATTTGGTTTTTTGGTTCAGCGACACCGAATTGGGAATGGTCAACCGAGAAATCGATGAATACGTTGACCTGCTGTCGTAAGTGTGGACCACAGACTGCTTTACAATTGCAGACCGTTAACGATGATCGAGAGAAGTTGGCCTTGCAGACGGAACTGGAAACCACAAAAGTCGAACTAGAAAGAACTAAAGCTAAACTCGAGTCTTTAAACAAGGCTGCTAAACAGGCACAGTCTTCGAAGTGAGTTTAAAAAAAATATATTTTATACAAAAAGTTAGTTGTACATACCTTCATATTTGTTAATTTTGAAAAGAATAACTCTGGCTACCTACAATATATTTCAATCCTTATTACCTCAAGGTAAATATCTTCAATATTAAGGTGCTTTCATTTGGGTACTGTTAAAGTTTAAGCTCTTTACCTTTAATTTAAATTACATGCTCAATGGGATTGTCTGTAATATATTATGAAAAAATAACGTAAATGTTTTGGACTAAAAGTTCGCTAATATTTTGGTTAGATCGAAAAAGTGTTCAAATAAAGTATACACTAGAATATCATCCACGGTATCTGACAAAGTTTCATTGAAATTAGATAATGCGCACGTACTATACCAAAGTTGTTTACAGGTAATACACAGAGCCAAAAAAACCAGTAAACATTATTAAATCATTATATTGTCATCTTTGATAAGAATTTAAAAATACGTTGTTAAATAATATTAATAATAATAGATAATGACCTTTTTAGTTGATCTTACTTTTAATTAAACTAAATTAAATAATATATATATACGCAAACATATTGAGTATATAAGAAATTTATGAAATATCCTTATATAGCTAGCTTTGAACGATAATATTTTTTATCCATAAAAATACGCCTAAAATTTATCAACTTAAAAACTATTGTATGAAACGGTTTTAAATAAATGGAATAATATAATATAATGTTTATTGTTGAAAACCGTAAACTTAGACGGAAATGCGTGGGCTTTCTTTCAAAATATTTAAATTATGTAAGAAAATACATATTTATAGCTTTTTTTTCCTGCATAACCGACAGTAGATGAAGCTCTGTGTGAACAATACTACTCCTCTGCTGCCATCTTTTATTGATGTACAAATTTTGCCAAAATATCGTAATACAGACAGTGTACATACATATTTATAGTTATGTCATGATATTGTAACCAATCAATCAGAAAAAAATACTTATAATATTTAACAATCATATTTTCAATCAATATAAAAATACATTATATAATTTTTCTTCAAATCGTACATGGCACCTAAAGATTGTACGTACCTAATTACAATAATAATAGACATGCAAATCCAACAATTTTTTTTTTAAAACCAACAAAACTACACAATTGTCGATTATATAATAACAATTTCATAACAATGTGTACAAATAATTCATAACGTACAAGATGGTTATCAGTATTTTAACTATTAGTTCTAAAATTATTTTCGAAAGATCAATTTCACTGAAACTGTTCGCATATATTTTGCTATAAGATAAAAAAAAAACTTTCGAGTTATAATATAACGACCACAAGAATGCCATTTCGTTATTCTTGGTAATTTAGTATTTACTCTCAACCACGGGGTTTCTTAGTCCATCAGCGTATACCTAAAAAAAAAGTCGTAGATAAAAATTGCTAAAATGAGTTATACTTTATCCCAAGCTTAAAAGTATAAAAATTGTTTTCAATATAATATTTATTTTCGTGATTTGAGACGGATCTATTGTCATAATAATAATAATAATAACAATAAGATCAATTTTTATAAATAATAAATTAACAATAAAAGCAGCAAGTAATAAAATTAGTAAATTACGTACAAGCGATATAGGTCGAGAAAAGCATTCATTGTTTTATTTTTTAGATTACAGGATTTCAGAATTCCGAATTCCGAGTATTTACCTAATACACGAGATCACGACATTTTTTCGGTCGTAGAGCTTAATATATTGTAGTGAGCTGTATAGTTTATACTGAGCACGAATAGTTTCTCGGTTGCAATTCCATTTATTTTGTACACTATTTTATTCAGGCTAATTTAGCTGCTTCATTACGTACGGCTTTTGACTGAATTATATATTACACTCAGTTTGTGCTTGTTTCATTAGCAATGACACTCGTACACTCGTATGAATCGTAGGATCAAACCGAGTCTGCTGGGAGTTTCTAATTTATTTATTTTTCCACTAATGTCAGCTCGACTAAGGAAATTCAAACGTACCTAAAGCAGTATTTTCAATTATTTCGAAACTTTCTATAGAGTTTTGTTCTGAAATTCACTGAAAGCAGATATATGCATGATTGTCTGTCCTCATACCACATTGTGTGTGCATGTGGCAAATTACTAGGCAGTAGTATATAGGTATATTCAGCTATATAATAACATATATTTTGATTATAATTTATTTTTACTAAAAATACGAATGTTGCAAATAACATATTAAAATAAACATTTATTTTATTCGAATTATTTAAATACGACATTTGAGTTTATAGATATACAAATAAAAAAAGATAACCAACGTCAATTGAAAACTTTTTTTTTTAAGACATTTTACGTGTAGTTATATGGTGGTTATTATTGTGTATAATGATAGTGTACAGCCTTGCACTCATTTTCGTTGATAAATCTCTAAAATTCGATCAAATAATTGTGTTTTGTAAGTAGGTTATACAAAATTATAATAGTTTTTACTACTTGGTAAAATTGTGTAAGTATCTGAATATTTTTAACAACACTTGTGTATAAATTAAATAGTATATACTGAATGGCGAGTATCGATTGATAACATAATGGGTTAACCAATGTTAAAACTCTCTGTAAATAGGACAACTCGATTTTTATTGATTTTTAATTAAAAAGTACTTAACGAGACGGGATAATGTCGATCGATTTAAATATTTTGAAGAAAACTAATTTTTTACTTATACACGATATTCAATGTATTATAATACTAGAAAAACCATTTACCTATATGGAGTTTAAATAACTACAGATTATTCACTTTTAGGTACTTCGGGACTCGTGAACTCTTAGCGCAGATTATCGGGACCTAGCTAGAATGAAAAATTCTCTCTAGTATATATGAGACGAATTTGATTATCATAATAAACATACGAAAAACTAACTATGGCTAACGTGACTTCACTAGTTGTTTTAAAGATTAGTGACATAAGAACGAGGCATATTTACATAATAAAATTAGGATTTCGGAGAAAGATAAGTAAACCGTAGTGTAGTGGAGACTGGAGATGTGTTTTGAAGTAACATTGTACAGATGTTCGCCGCAATGTTAAACTTTACATGCTAATTGATCATCCGGATAGAACCTAATTATTTTGCTATAGTTTACTCGGATGAAAGAGAATAATTGTAGAAAGTTTCCCCATATAACGGACAAATATGCGAATGCGAGAACAGAGTTTTTAATAAATTAATAGCTTCTTTTTTTTGTCGAGAAGTTCGCACAACAACTTGTGTTGTATATATAACGAAACGGTAGCTGGGAGCTTTTCACAGCGGGGTTTGGTTAATATACATATAATTTCCTTTTCATTATATAACGGAAAGGATTCGGTAGTCTACATTATTACCTACGTGTATGCATGAATGTATAATATATTTAGTCATTAGAAAGGATTCGTTTTGGACATATTTTGACTCCGTTTAATAAATGTATTATACATTATAATATAGTATGGCGTGTGCGAAAATAAGGGTTCTACATAATACAAGAAACGGTCATTATTTAAAGTAAATATAATAATATAGTTATCGATGCGTGTAATATGGTCGTGTCTTCACTTTGGGTAGGTCCTATACTATGTACTAGTTACGATAAAACTTATTGTAAGTATCAAGTTGCGGAATGTACCTCGATTTTCATATTTTCTATCTCTAACTATATACCTGTCTACAAAATAGATTTCTGCAAGTTCAAAATATTATATTTCCGCGTTATTCGATGACTGCAGACAAATGCAATTAGTTTCCGCTTGCCTTAAATGTGCAGAAAAGTAGATAACCGATGTATCGCACTCTGCACAATAGATTACAACTTACAAGACTCATTGCGACCAGCTGTTTGGAATTGTTGATATCATTTATTCAGATAAGTGTAGATTACGAGGTGGTTAACAACGAGACAGAGAGAAAAAGAGAGAGACAAAGATATTCGAGTATTTCTAGTAAACGTCGTTTCGTCCAAGTTTATACAGCAGCTGGGCCTTCCTTATGAAATATTTACGACCTCGGGGAATATTTTTTGCAATTAAATCTTTGTTGATGAACGATTGCGGTTTACTTAAGCCACCACGGTCAAAATCCGAGTGTATCCGTCGTACGCGTGTATAGGCTTTGCCATGGATATTTTATGTCTTGGTGGAACCGTCGTGTATTTAAAGTGCATCTGTTTCGGTGGTCGGTTTATAATCTGCTGTTAAATTTATATGGCAGCTATAGTTTTTAAGTACAATGCTGCACAGTTGAATCGGGTATAGTGGGGTGATTTAAAAAGATAATGGAGATCTTACCAACAGACGGCCACGAGTCGCGGTTTAGACGGTTGTTGCGGTGAATTTATATTTATATATTATTATTGTTATTATTATATCGTATATTATATTGTATATAATATAAGGTACTGCAACCCACGTATAATATGTAATACTATTATGTCGGAATGGGAATTTTACGTGAAATCGCTGATATATATTTCCACAATTTTAATAGATATTGGCTTACAAATAATACAATACGCCTCGTCCATCGTAAGGCACTGTAACACTCCATTATTCGCTTATTACAACAGTATATCGACGTATCGTACATAAAAATAGTAATATGTAGGTCACTTTGGCGATTATATCGACGAAATTAAATTATACATAGCAACTGCAGCTTTGGTTAACTATATAGCTGTTTATTTTTATTTTTTTTTAAATGCTTAAATTGTTGAACTCTACGCGGGTGGAATCCAATTAGCATTTGTAATGCGTTTAAAATCCGTAATTGAGTTTGTGAGAGTAATAGGAAATACAAGGTTCGGGTTCGTGAGGGTCCGAATACACGGCTGCAACAATTTTACTTGTGTAGGTATATATATATATATATATATATATATATATATAATATAATATATATACTTACGACTTTTTACAGTTTAGACTGCTCTGCCGCTGGTTTAATTGTATTACGAATAATTAGAATTTCTTTGAACTGACTTCCACTATTGAAGAAATATACGTGATGATGATTGATGATGATGAGAAAAATGAAAATTGAAACACTAATTTATATACATTTTAAATCACATTTCTAACTATTAATAGCTTTAAATAATATTATTATCTATGTAAGGTAATCGTAAGTTGTAATAATATAAAACATTTAACTTTATTTGAATAATAATTTTTTATTTAATATTTGGTAACAATATTATTTATTATAAATACATTTTTATCAACGGATTACAAGTTTATTAATAATTGTCACTTTGGGAATTAAAACATTCAATACACGTATAGTATATATGCACAGGCGCACAGCCATGTACCAAAAAATAAACATCCAAAAGTGAATATGAATTAAAATTTCAACAAATGTGACACATACCTCGTTGTTTTGTGATTCAATCTATCTATTGAAGCACTAATATAGCAATCGGTATTAGTTCAAATTAAGAACACAGAAAGATTTAATATAAAACCGTAAAATTTAATGACCCGAACTCTTATTGTCGTTTTAAAATATCGTTCTTTTGTCTAATCCAAATATGAATCATGATAAATTAATTCGCTCGTTTAACAATATATTTATTGTGAACGAGATCATTAAACCGAATGTGCTCGACTGCGAGATTAGCGTGCGTTGCATATAGAAAAAAACTACAACGGTAATTAATTACATAATAATATAATTTAAAGTTCGTTTAATTCTCGCCGCAAACGTACCTATAGTATAATAATCATGGTCAATGGAAATTCAAATGAAGATTATCATTATCGTTATTGTAATTATTATTATTTAATTTCTCAGGGAGTTGAGTGGACCGAGATTGGTCAGATGCTACGGTAACCTGTATTCGCAAGCCCGCGTCGAGGCTCTCGAAAAACTAGACGTGTTGCCTCAGCTCGCCGACGCCACGGAACTGAAATCGAAAATCCTCTTCTCCGTTGTCGTCGTGAGTATTCTCCAGACAAAATATTACGTCCCATGCCAGCTTATAACGTCGGTTTTACGGAATTAATTTCGTTTTTCAGTTGGCGTTCAGGTCGACCCAAGCCATGTTGAGCCTGAAAAAGGAACAGGTGAAACGGCTGCTGTTCTATCCGACGCCGTCCGGTTCGGCACACGTCGAATTGGAGGCTTCCATTTGCTCCTATTTGAGGAGGACAGTGGACACTTTCGATTTAACCCAGTGCATCGAGGTAAATGTTTCGCAAAATATTTATATTTATCACGTCCCCCGCTGTTTATATCAGATTAATATATTAATACGTGTGAGCGAAAATCGTTTAACATAATAACATAAACAATAACCATAGTCACCTATAATAGGACTTTGCATTTAACGATTAACGTTAATATATTTTAAATTTTAATATATTTAATATCGTCGGATTTCATTCAGAATTTTCAAAATAAGCGATATAATTCAAGTCTTATTCAAGTCAAAACGTAATTTAACTTTGCATATTTTATACAAGTATGTTTTAATTCATATAAAATCCATATGAATGCATAGAACTGATGATTTATTATTGTTTTTTTTTTTTTTTTACTCTACTTTTTGTTATTTTTATTTAGCCATTTCTATATATCCCTCAATAAGTACAATAATGATTTTCAAAAATTTGAATCAGTGGTATTGGTCCACAGGATAACGTGAATAATATAAATAAATATTGTTGACTATATTATATTATCTAGTAATAGGAGGGGGACATTTAAATTTTAGTGTACTGACAAATATCTCATTGCTTATAGCCATACAATAGTTATATAGTACTATGTTATATAGTTATTAGTATCTATAATACTTATACGATTGCGTTTTTTCGACAGGAAGTAAGCTCTCAGCTGTGGGCGACATTGTACGACTACCCGTGTCTGAAAACGTGCGCTGGACTACATCAATACATTTGTGACGCAGTACGCTTAGCTTGGGCTCTAGTAAATCAGGTGAGAATAATGTATTACCTATATAATATGACATGTGTGCTTGTACGTGTGCTGTAATGCGTTGTAGTTATAATATTTACGCATTGCCTTGGATAGGTGTTGATTAGAAAAAATATTACCAGTTTTTCATTTTAATTTTCATTCTTCTTGTATGACGTAGTCAATATATTTTTTTTCTAAATATATTTGATATTATTGAACGGTCGTATTTATATTATGTTACGACAATCTATTAATAAATAATACCATCTAATTGTTGGTATATACGGCGTATACCACTATACCTACACTTTAATAATGTTCTTAGATAATAATTGATAAATATGAACATCTGAAAAATATCTTGACGTTTTGTTTAATGGTATTGTATAATCAATACAATAATCCAAATTAAGTATGATAGTTAATTTATTTTGTTACCTTACAAATAAATACTCAGAAATATTCGTTTAGAGGCCCAGGGTACTATGTAGAATATTGTTACATACTTGCTCGTACAAAGCTATATATAATATAGTTACATACGTATTATGATATAGACAATCATATATAAAACATAATGATAAAAGTATAAATGATAAAGAATATTTTTCTGTATTATTTATCTAAATTATATTTTTATTTTTTATAAAGTATACGGGATAAACCGTATGGGTAATCCGGTAATAGTTTAACTCTTTGATTGATATCATGATTTGATGAATAATTTGATATTCATTATTTGTATTAGTTGAAATTTACATCCCAGTACTTTTTTCCACGAAAACATTTTTCTAATTTTAAATAAATATGAATTATTACATAAGTGCATAACTACATAAGTCCTAAACTCGAATATTACCTTAAATGCAAAAATAAACAGTACTTATTCGTTTTTTTTTTGCAAAATTTCTGAAAAAGAAACATTTAAATTTGTAAGTAGATACAGAGTATATTTACCTATTAAAAATTAACAAATTTAAAACGTTGTCTTTTTTAGGTAGCGTGAGACATGTTGCATCTAAAAGTTAAAACACATAACCTACTTAAATGTATGGCAATAAATTCGATCTTAGAAACGCTGTTGATTAATTTTTTGTTATTATTAATTGATCATTGTTATTTGTTGACGATGTAAAAAACTGTTTTAATTAATCATATTTATCAAATGACAACAAATGACTATCACCACTGTTTATCTTGTAGTGTTCTCATACAAATCGATGTGTCACACACTCACACTACTTTTATTTTAGTCGGCGACTCGAGCATGAAAAACGGGCGACAAGCGCAAAAATGATATGACGCCTCGATTCATATGAGAACTTTGCAAAAAATACAAATAATGTGTTAATTTTACATTTAAGATAATATTATAAAAATAATATAAATTAACTAAGATTTTAAAGATTTTAAATTTACTACATTTATAATGTAAAATATTATATCATGCTATATATTAACATTTTTGTTCGTGAATAAAAATTGTTTGAAAATTTAGTAGGCGTAAGTTCTTCGCATGTATTTCTGACAGCAATTAAAAAATAGGTACCAAAAATACATAATCACAATTTTTTTTTGTTATCGTTTGAATTACAAATTGTGCAACCAAGTAAAAATGTCACTTTTTTTGTAGACATATATTATAAATAGGCTGGTGGTCCGTCTGGTGGGAATTGATTTATCATTGAAATCAAACTTGAGATTATATCTATTACAATGATGAGTTACTCAATGACGAGGTACACTATTGACATCTTGTCATCTTCTATAATTCTATATGTTATAGCAGAGCGACTTCCCCTGTCTTTATAATAAGGATTTCAAAACTTTTTGTTTATTATCGAATTTATCAACAACTCTATAGTGTACACTGCACACACCACTGCAGTACTAAATACTAATACCAGTATAATATGTATAATATAATGTAAATTATTGTGTACCATATACTAAATCATTGTACTATTTATTTTTTGTGACATAGACGCCTAGCTTTGTACTGGAATACGAACAGAGATCATTTAAGCGGGACCTGCACGTGAGATATCATTCTTCAGATTTGGAGAGTAATCAAGTTCGGACTTACCTGTGGCCTGCGCTGCTCGAAGGACAAGCTGGACCGTGTGTACACAAAGCAGTTGTACTTACTTAGATCATATACTTTTTAAGAAAATGTTGTTGAATTATTATTTTAAGTATGTACATATTAATGTATTTAGTTGTCTACAAGCCCCATTTATAAATTGCGAAGCGAGTAGTTATTAGTTAATTTTTTGTGTAAGCCAACAATATATATTTATTTACATATATATATTTTATACGATAGTATTGTATAATTATACGACTGAGTAGGTATCTTCTAAACTAGATTATGATTTAACATTAAATGTGGCATAGTGTACTATCATGACTCGTTTAAACAACAAATTTAAGCATATCATTTTATTTTTATCGTAAGTACATTGAATTTTTTCTATTCGGTGATCATAATATAGGTACATTTCACCAATTTATTGCTCATTTTATTAATGTTTATTAATTAGAAGTAATATTCATAATATGTATTAGACATTTATTAATATGTATCTGTGCACATTTAAACATAATATGCGGTTACAGGCCACATGCCTACATTACTTTGTAATGTTATTTTAATTCATAAAAACCCTTTTTTAAAGTGTATAATATATCAACTTTACATTAATGAAAATGTATTAAATATATATATATAATAAACATAATATATAAAACACTTATAAGTAACTGTAAACTTGTTAACATCTTGTATTTGATTAAACGATAATCTTTACTTATTAGGATTCTATACATCCACGTTTTTCCGTTTACAATAGAAAACAACTCTTTTACGCAAACTTTATTCGCGCCTATGCTAAAAATATGTATCCATGTGTGTCGTTTAAGAACATTTACAAAGTATTTTCCACTTTTCCATCATACCGCTGTATAAATCTTACACGCATGTATAAATGATAAATCAAGAGTGTTCGAATGAATTTCAACAACACATATTATGCATCCCACTCGTACAATCATCACTAATGAAAATTAAATGCGTTTAGCAACGATCGTTAAAAGGCAATACCTTTTGTGTAATGTTCACTTAATCGGTAAATCGATTGTGTTCTCGCGTGTTATACTGCCGCAGCTGTTGTCGCTGTGGACTTGTATGTGCGCAGAAGTACGCGACTATACATATCATATACATCGGTATAATATAGAACAGGAACGACTTAAATGCCGAGGGGTGAAAAAAAAAAAATTCTAGTCGTCGACAATATTTAGATGTTTCAGAAAACGTGATATATGTATTATGTACGCGTCAGTGTTTAAGTGCAAAATACGCTTTATGGGGTGTTAAAGTTTACATCGCTTAGAGTTATCGCTAGATTATAATTTATACTGACACTGTTGTAGTATTACTAGTACTGTACACATTGTTACGTTATGTTTGTTTTTTTTTTAAATTCCGTGTGCTCTATCGATTTTATTATTTTCAGGTTATACCTACGCCACCCCAACTAAATAGATCGACATTCTTCTGATAATATTTCGCTATGGGCTTGATACGTATAGTCTTGGCAGCACGTTTGCTGTAAAGTGAATTTTGCGAATACAGCAACTTCAATATCGTTTGGAGTATAATATTAAATGTATTATGTAGGTAATGAAATTGTGGGACAAGAATGAAAATATTTAATACGATCGTCGGCTGAAGTTAAAATATCAAGACAAACGCGTGTATGACGCTATAACATATATAGGTACTCTGTTCTAATTTTGTGTGCGTCGTACGAGTATCTATTTATTGATAAATGCACGAAAGCTTGAAGTATCACAAAAGAGATCGTGGTATACATCAATGTAATGTATAAAAGAAAAAAGAAAAGTAAAATAAAATGTACAAAACGGAACATAACAAAAAATATGTATAACAATTGTTTGGAGAGATAATAACAATATGCTGAATGATATTCAAAATTAGTATAAAATTACTTATAGACAAGGATATATATATTTTTGTAGACACGTTATCTGCAAAAATATCAAATTTAGTATTGTTCCACGAAGAAAGAGTCCTATTTAAGGGAGAGCGTGTGCCAAAATCCATTCGATGCTGTTTTATATAAATACAAAAAATAGCTGCACCAGAACGAAGATAAAACGAGGAGGCCAATGTTGTTAGAGTGAGAAGTTCTTACTATCATCAATATTTTACCATTTAGTTAGTTATCGGTAAATGTCATATCAAAACGACAACTGTCTGGATTCTAAGGTGGGAATATTAAAAACAAAAACTTAATGGCTCATGATTTTGTTTTATTATATCAAAGGGGAAGAGATTGAATTGAAACTGATGTTGAACTTTCAAAGTGTATAGACCACACCTTCTCTAATATCTATAAGTAGTCGCAGTAGTTAAATTAATACTGAACATTTACAAAAATAAATATTTGCTCAAAATATAATCTTTTTGTTATTTATTTCAGAATTCGAGTCTATCCATATACTATAAATTTATAAACTATGAAGTTTCTGTATCAAAAGTAAATTTAAAAGTACTGATTCTAGACCATAATATATTTTATGAATGCGTATTATGTTAAATGTAACCACTGGTACTAACTACTACTGTTACTGGTTACTAACCAGGTAACCCTAACCTTATTTCAAAATGCCGATATTAAACGAAATAAACATTTTAACATTTAACGTGATCCAAGTACTGAAGTTTGAATTATTTTAACATTACAATAACGTAAAAGACGCTATACAAATATACAATAGACATTGTCTACAACAAACTGCATGCAGAAAAACGTGAACGTAAAACTGGGAAGTGTCTTTGTTCAAAAATAATTTTTTTTTCTAGTGTGATATATGAATGTTATCAATATCAATACTAATGAATACATTGTTGCAATAAATAAATGCCTAGAAAGTAAAACATATTATTTTTACTTTAAAATATATATTTTTAATTTGTCAATTTATCTGATTTTAATTCGTTTCATTATATCAATATTTATATGGCCCTAAAAATATAATTTTTAATTATTCACCATGTATAATCTGTTTTCCTGTATCATATTTACTTACTGTGCCTTACTAGTTACTGTACACTGTACAGATTGTATATTTTCTTATAAAAATAAAAATAAAAAAAAATTACTTAAACACTATTTTCGATAATAATTATACAATTGTCTAATTTAGAATATTTATTAATTTTTTCACTATTTATTCACCTTGATTTCAATTACAATCGTATAAAATGTCAAATGATTTTGCCCATGTTTAGATCTTTATTATGTTTGAAGTGCAAGAGAAATAATGAAATTTCTATTAAATTATAGCTATATAGATAATAGTATCATTATATATATTTAACAAATTGCCTGATTTCACTAAACAACTGCGTCAAAATATGTTTAGATTTACGTCATGTTAATATTATATAATGAACACGTACCTATTATTGTTACACATTACATTTTATAAATATAATAATTGAATGCAATCTCTTAAAATAAATCGATCGATTATTCTACTATAGTGGAAACTAATTCAATCGACTTACGACACATTGATACAAAGATAATTATAGTTTGATTAATTTTTAACATTAAGCTAATGATAATAATTTGTAAATTATAATTTATAGGACTACTATTTATAGAAGTCAGGTCGTCAATACAATGTTACATCACAAAAAATGATTACATCTATACATGCTTACAAAGAATACTCATGTACGTATTTTATATATTAATATTATATTATATACCTGCCTATAATATTATGTATATTTTAGTTTCTGCTACTCTTGTTAACACTCAGTTGACACGACAAATTGTATTAATAATTATTTGCGAGTATTAATGAATAAAACGACATTATACAAATACATAGTTACAAAATGCTTAGTTGTCTATTATATATATATATATATATATGACATTTTATGCTGCAGATTTAATGCGATGATAGAAGAACAAAATACTTAAATACACATCAAAATAATTTTAGCACATGTCGCAGGTGATTCAATTATCGTTATAATGAAATTAGTGTGCAAACTGCAAACTCTGCAGATATCATCATTAACTATTGCCAAAATGTCAGTAGTCATGACTTCAAAGTTTAAACTATAGGTAGATACTCGAAAATAAGTAAAACAAAATTTTGTTTGTCTTGTCTTAAACTGACTAGAGTACCTAGCTACTATTTTTTTTTTTTTTTGGTTACAGCGTCTTATACAGAAATACAGAATACAACCTGAAATTCTTTCTTAAAGTTTATATAACAAAAAACTATTAAAATCGTTGATTAGGTTCGGGTTATGATGATTATGAATGCACTGAATATTTACTACAAACAAGGATTTCGAAAAAAATTTTTCTTCAATTTTAAAATTATATATTTTCTTTTGAATTATTATAAACGATTAAAATACAAAGTGCGTTGTTATAATAATTATAAGTAGTCCTGTACATTTTTAAAAATCATTTGTTGTTTAAAAAAAGTAACTTTTCACTCAACTTGGTTATAAGGAGCGTATTTCGTCTAATACACTTTTAACTTAATTTGGTCAGTTTTTTTTCGTAGTCGACTATCAACTATATTACTAATTAAAAAAATTGGATTTACTTGTCCAGCTATTTGTATATAGTATATAATATATACTACAGTATACAATTTTACTAGATGTCGTTTTTATTTATGCCTTATCAAAGTCAAATAAACATACACGTGCATTAATCAAGTTATGTACCGACATTGTATGGTGTGTTGTGCTTATATGTATATTATATATATATACTATGAGACTTTATTTTTTACAAAATTCTACTCTCCGCATAACAAAAAACTATTACAAAACGGTAATAATTTTACGTTAAGTTATGACATTTTTCCCTCGAAAATACATAAAGGCTATGTACTATGTAGGTACATACATTTTAAATTCATATAGTCTACGCTTTTGTATTATAATATGCATTTTCGTCTACGGCACACATCCGAGGGCGGGTTTTGATTATACAACAGTTGTAGGTATAACAATACCATTGCTACAATATAATAATGGTTATAATTATATCGACATTGACTTGTATAATAAACAGTAACAGAAATTTTTCAATTGTTTGAAAGCCGCTCGTTAAATTTTCAATCAGTCAAACACTGAACAGTAACTTGTAGGGTATTATGATTTCAATTATTATTATATCTACATCATATGAAATATTATGTTTATTTATAGACGATTCAGTTATGAAAACGTCCAATAGACATTTTGTTTTCTTTGTCTGTGACGCTAACGAGTGACAAGTTTCACTCGGGTAGTCGGATCCGTATAGTCACATTATTAATATAATTTAAAATTTGTCATAGTAATTATTTTGCAAGTTATTTTAGAACCGTAGACATAATTTACCTATTTTTTTGTGAACAACCAACAGCAAAGTAGGCTGTGTGTGAACAACACTAATCCTCTGCTGCCACCGATTATTGATATATCCAAAACTCCAAAAGAAATTTGTTTCAAGCGATTAAATAAATCATAAAAAGGCTAAATGTTTTGTTTTCTTACCTACTTAATGTTTGATATTTAAGTCATAAAATCACTCATCTTCGCGTGTGAACTTGTTTTTACTACACCAAAACGTGTAAGATGGGTATAACATATTATCTTAGCGCACATATTAAACTACGCCCTCGTATGAGTGATAATAGCATATTGTAATATATTTTATTATGAGCTATAGGTACGGTGGTTGGTTGTGCACTGGAGCATTTTGCCGATTGCAAAAACCCCACTGGATTACTGAAATATATTGTAGTGAAATGCCGAGAGAAGATACAAATACAGCACAGCGAGTGCATAAAAGAAAGAACAGAGTTCTCTGTAAAAATACAAGTATAAGGAGCGTATAAAAGAAGTTTATAAATTTAGCATGTATTTTTATAATACGCAATTAAAAATTGTGTACGAGCTTTAGTACATTTTTGCATACGGTAAAATTTACAGGGCGAATGATCGGTTTATCGGACGTTTAAAAACTAGGCACCCACGAAGATTTTATTTTGAAGTGGTGGAAATATGAACAATATAATAATGTTCAACTGTTCAAGGCGGCAACGCGTCTATATATTTTAAGATAAACTTATTTTCTTTTAAATTATTTAATGCCTTGCTAGTTGCAAACGTGTCCTATTAACTGCGATAGTGCGACGATGTTACAAGTTTGTGTTATAAAATTAATAAACCAAAATTTATTGCATATTATAGTATGCACGAATATAATTTTATATTATAATAATATTATAGGTATATATTATGTATACAATGTATAGTTCAACCTCCTTAAAGACGGGTTTACACAATCGAAAAAAAATATACTCTTCGACTTCGTTTTTACATGTATTACAATATACATGTATAATGATTTATCTATTATGTTTAAATTCACGTGTAATAATTTTGTGTTTGGAATTGAAAAATAACATAACCTGTATAGGGAATTTCAAAACCATCATACGTGTTTGATATGCACGGTTTAATATTATACTATTATTATGAAAAGAAACTTGATGCCAGTTGTTTTTTTCCATCACATTTTACGTGTTATTTTTTTTTTATGATTTCAATTTGACATAAATTGTATTACATATATACCTACATCGTAGGTATACGATAATTATGGATGAAAATATTCATCATGCGCACTTGTCTGTACGATTGTTTGCAATTATTTTCAACGGTGAAGATTTCGCGTGTAACTCTTTTAAACACGTCGCCGAGCGATAACGTAACCAATAAAGGGTATAATTATAATATTTGGTAACAACAGAAAAAAAAAAGTAGGCCCGTCTCAGAATTAGAAGGTGGGCTTGTATGGTTTGAGTCGGCAGGTCGAGGCTGATATATTATTATAGCCAAGGTGAATTAATTATTTAATGTATACAGAAATTAGGTCCACGGTGAGTTATTGAAATATTGATTATTTAATGAAAACCAAAAGAATATTAATAAATAATAATAAAGAAAAAAAAACGCAAAGTTGTATTTGAATTATACTTATACACGCCTATAATCAGAATATAAGTAATAAAAGTAATAAAAAGCTGTTTGCAGTCATTGGATTTGTGTTCATTAATCATGTATAAATATTCGTTTAAACTAATGACTTTCATAAAATGTGTATTTAATTTTTAATATAGTATACAAGTGCGGGCTAATTGCAGGAGCGCTGCAGTGTCTAGTTAAATGCACCTACTCGGCTACTCATAATTTTTAAACTTCAAATAGGTACTACTTATCATAATATTATAATGCTATAATAACAGTATAATATTATGTGTACGAACATTATATTTGTATACAGGACTAATAATATAAATTATATCCCGTTAATAACTGAAATTTGTTATGCGTTAGAAATTAAAATGTTAAACGTTATGTTCTTTTTATCCACATTATAAAACGTTACTTAAAAATGTATTCGTTTTGAAATTTGAATACATCTAGCCATCTAGGTCATATTAATATTGTGAAACATTAATTATAGAATATCATAACATTTTCAAATGTGTACGTAGGCTGGGTAAGCATTAGTGCATTACTAACAATTGTTATAATATTACACGTACTGTTGTACGATATGACGTAATTAATAACAATATTATATCCTACATAGAATTATACGCGGATTCCTTTTAAAACACCCATAGCAGATTATAACATTTTTACGTAACCAATAACCATAGATATAATAATTTAACATCTAAATAAAGAGATGTTTACAAGCCCCCCGCCTATTATTGGCATATATGCCCATGGCCGGTCGTGGGATTTCTGCACATCCCCACACAACCCTTGTGTTTGCCATAATCAGTATATGGCAAATATTTTCTGTTGAGTAATTGATTGCATTAAAATATTTAGAACGAAGAGTCGAGAACTGACTTGACATTAAAAAAAAAAGCGATAAACTATAACTCTTTATACTATGTATATTGAAACTAATTATAATATAATATAAGTTATAACGCAGGGTTATAGGTAAATAAAATAATAATTATAAATGTTAATTATTATAACTAGTTTATAATATTTTAAATAGTATAGTTAGAAACCTTAATGAATAGTACTTATAATATATTATATACAAGTATTATATTATTATGTTCAATACATGTATATTACATAATTTGTTTCAGCACCGGTCCAATGTGTGACCTACAATTTATTGGATACCGGTTGGATTTTCATTGATTTATATAATATGTTCAGGTAGTGTGTTTAGTTCCTACGAAAATGTTATAAAATATTAACACAAAAAATTTAAATACACAGATAATATAATATAATATTATTTTTAAACAATAGTTACCCCTTACCCATCGATTTGGCAATTGATTTAACGTCATGCAGTGAATAATATAAATATTGAAACTTGAAATACATACTTATAAGTAGACGTAGGTACCTATACATTAAAAATTTAAAAATGTCAATATAATATTATGGTTATTACTTATTTTAACCTATACCTACAAATTACGGTTTTAAGCTAATAAGTAATGACCCTTCTTGCTAAAGACCTGAAGCTATATAATATGTTCAACCATAATAAAAAAAAATATATATTATTTTGTTTATTATGATTTAATAATTTATAAACCATATTGTAAATTTTACTTTCAAAGTTCCAAATCCAATTATTTCGTTGTTGTTTTAATTACTTTCAGCATTTTATTGCGATGCATTGGTGCCGATGTGACATCGTAAATTGTAATAGTGTAAATTACAATTATTTTGAAAATTTCAAAAATCATTTTTCTTCATACTCGGAAATTCTGTTGTTTATTGTTAGTTTTTACACACATTATATTTATTTTAATAAAACGACAAATAATTTATGATTTTAAATCAAACACCAATACCAGAAGGCAAAATCAGATAAGAAGTATTTTTATTGTTCTGGTTTTATATCTATTGTAAACGTAATAAAAATAGAAATCAACAGCTATATATATATTGAGCCAAACAGGATTTCTGGCTTAACCGCTATATAAGAAAGGCGGCCGCCAATCGGATCGATCGGAGCTTTTGATTTCTTATCGGTTTGGACCAAAAGAAATAACGTATATAATAATATATTATATAAGAACCCTGATCGCATCACGTCTTGGTCGTCCACATTTTGACAAAAGTCGTGGAATTCTATGTCGCCTTCTCGAAAACCACGATTAAGACTGGGTAAATGTGTAGCCAGATGACTAGAATAGTGTATAAATCTGTAATATACTAATTACTAATATTATATAGCTTCGTGCTCTGGATACGACATTGGTAAGAAGGAAGAGCCTTAATGTTATTTTGTACCCACCCAAAGAGTATCAAACAATCTTGGGTGACTTACGGCCAAATAATTAATGACACCATTATCGGGGTAAGATCAAAATTAAATTAAGATCATAATAATATAATAATCCATATTTTGTTTATATTACGAATCACGTTAATCACCATTTTAGTTAGTTTTAATTGTTAGCACCCTATGGACTATGGTGATGTTTATTGTCTATAATAGTCTATTGAGTATTCATGGTTTTTTTTTTTCACTTCACTTAATTGAATTTGTTATATTTCATAATATATCATATAGCAATATCTATCTTTCATATTTTGGAAATATTTTATACGAGTTTATTGCAATTGTGATGGTCTTATAATATATAGATATAATATATTTATAGAACTATAGAGTTGCTACTTATAGTTTCTCATGAGCGTTGCCTGTTGCAGGATTAATATTCTTTTAAACATCGTGCAGTTACGATTGGCTCGATTGTACGTATATAGTGTGCACAAGACCGTATTGAATAACCATAAAAGTTGTACTGAATAAGGTATCTATCTATTATTCCTCATTAGGAATATTATTATTAAGTTCTCGGGATCTAGGCAGATTATTTACAAGGATATTCTGATTAATTAGATATCTAGATGCAATTCACGCACCTGCAAACCAAATACATTTTTTAATAATAATGCACTTATAGGAATGCAATCGGAACGTTTTTAAGTCATCTATTGAATATATTGATTGGTTAATAATTATTATAAATTTTTTAAATAATTGTAAACTAATAAATTAGTTTGAAATAAATGACCGGAGTCGTGAGTGTGTAATTTATACAACGCTCGTAAAAAACTAAATAAACATAATACCTACTTAAATATTTTCAAATATCATTTATCTGTAAAAAGGTACACAAAAATCTTTACTGGTTATTTCAAGGAAACACGGAAACACGGAAACGTGAAGAATTCGTCCATTATGTTATAGAATTAATCTGACCTCACCTCTAATTAAGAACCTCAATTTTAGGTTAGGTACTACACTACTACATAGTTCAAATCGAATCGAAATATCGAATAACAATAAAAATCCATTAACACTTATTGATCTAATGATAAGTTATATACACTATTTATCTTATCGATAATAATTGTAGGTAAATAATACCTACCCATGTATAAGTCACATTAATCACAATAAACCAGGGTGGGTATAGAGAAGTTATCACTATAATTTGGGGCTCGATTTTTTTTTTGTGTGCGTGTGTGTGCCCGATAATAATTGTTCAACCCTTTTCGTTTGGTCATAATATTATTTTACTTACTCCAAGTCTCTTCGAAATTATAGATATTTTTTTAACAATGATTTATAAAATATTAGACGCACTAAATTAATGCGGATTTAAATCTATTTTTGTGTGACTATATTTTTATTTTTCAATTTCGTGCGGAAGTGCATGTTCAGTTCTAACAAAAAACAAATGATATATATATATTCGATTATTCAGTATACTGCAGTATAATAAAGCGTTCCAAATAAAATGTTGAGCCAAAGTCTCGAGGATCCTTCCAAGGCAACCCCATAACGTATATAATAATATTTTACAGTATAACAGTTGGTATATTTGTAGTTTGAATCATATTTTAGAAACGGTTTATACGATACATTCATTTTTATTTAGCATGTGCCGCATATGCAAATTCTTGTAATATTCACAGGAATTTTTTTCAACAATGCTTGGGATAAAAATGAAAAGAATAATATTTTATACTATACTTGCGTATATAATACCTACATGTTTTGACACCATATTTAATATTATTATTGCTTCTTGGCACTTTTTTCCTTAATTAAAATATATTGCATTATTAATTTAAACGAACAAAAAATATATTTCGTCGGAATTAATATAGGAAGCAACGAATAGTCTAAAATATTTTTCCTTATTTAACTTTCTACAAAAACGGGTCGATTATTAATTATTATTTTTTCGCTTTTAGAGGTGATTTAAATATTTTTATAAGCTTTTCTAGTTCAGTTCAGGATTCTTCTTAATTAAAATTGTAAATTATATTTTTGTGTAAAACTTTCTATTTGCATATACAAAAATATACTATCGTTATTTATATCAAATTTTCATTTTGTTCTTACAATAACAGTCAATATTATATACATATAATTTATGCTTGCAGATGTCGAGTTAACAAAACCAACAAACCTTCACACGATTATGTGTAGGTATAATATCATAGAAATGTATCTATAATTGAAAACGCATATTTAAAAAATTAAAGTCTGCAGCAAAAGGTTGAAAATATTGTTGCATAATAAAATCAATAAATAATAAATAAAATTATGCATACAATACACTTAAGTAATAATTAATAGTTGGGTAATTATATATTATGTCTAATGTCTATGCATATAATCAAGAGTGAGAAATTTCAACGAATCGTGATTTGTATGATTCGATAGTAGAATATATAATTTATATAAATACTTAATTGGAAGGTTAAAGAATATTAATTGACATACTAAGGATTATATTGTTGTATTAGAATAAGTAAAAACAATAAAAACACATAATTTAAATTATAAAATAGAGAGGATAATATTTTCCGAAAATTATTTCTCTACTATATAGTTATGCAATTATAAAACGAAAAAATGATGATCACTTTAGTTTGAAATTCTACATTTTTAAAATTAATATTTTTATTTAATTTTCTATTTTAAAATTAAAATATACATATAACAACATAAGAATTAGGTCAAAGCAGGTTTACCATACATTAATTATTTTATAGTTTATTTATAGGTTGTTGATTGGTAGTTTTTAAAAGTTTAATTTTTTTAATTATACCTACTTATATTATATTTATTAAAAATTCAATAAATAATCTACAATTGTCTTTACTTTTCAAAATTCAGAAGTTTTAACGTATTTAAATAGCGCCCAATACTAAATGTGTAAAATAAACACAATACTATATAGTCTATATGTCTAATATTCTAATATTTTGAAAGTATATAAAATGTGTTATTATATGCTCGTACAGTTATGCGATAATATTATATATTTATATATGTTATGTATATAACTATATAAGTAGTATCTATCCATAATATACGAGTATATGATTCAAGATGAGCAGTTATATTATATGAAACTTTTGGAGCACTTATTCTGCTATAGAAATAGTTAGCAGACAAAATACATACATCATTGTAAAACTAATAACTTACACTCTGTCCACTCGGAATAATTTAAAATAAAACTTTTTTTCTGTCTCTTCTTCTTTTCTTTTTTTAGAGAAGTATAAAGAGAAAATTTTAGATTCTTACAAGTTACAGCAACAGAACACACGGATATTTTATTTTAACGTTTTAAAACATATATGATTTATAATATAATGTACCTACTTATATTTACATAAATCTGTATACATAATTTAATTAAATACAAAATACTTGAAAGTAATGTGTAGGTAGCCAAGTATATATTATAGCCTATAAAGGTATATTCGTCGAAATTTGATCTATTTTATTTTCATTTATGTCAGATTTATTATGTCTTTTGAAAAAAAATATACGAAATTCTTGATAGAATTTGATTAAGGAGCAATATTAAAACTAAAATTCAACATTTTTTACTTTATCATAGTTGCGCAGGTATTAAGCAGTTAGAGGGCATCTCATCATAATTCATAATGTCTCATGATTAAAATTTAAAATTTTGTATTAGGTTTTTTCTGTCTTAGGTTATGCATAAAATAGAAATATATAATTTCATCGACTATTTCTATTTTTATACCATAAATTGTTCACATTTCTGTTTGAATCATTAATTTCAACCAAACTACTCGAGCATTTTCAACTACCAATAATAAATTGTTTATTACGATGTTGATTGGTTTTATTAGATTTCTAGTACAACGTAAATTGCTCGCGTGTGAGATTTTAAAGTCAAACTATTGTGACATTTCGTAAATTGCATGTCAATAATTTACACGTACCTACCTACATGATGTATTTGAATTAAAATGTAAAACAAGCAAACACGTCGACAGACTGATTCAGTGATAGGTCACATGCCGCCGACGTGTCATTGGTGTGTATTTTGTTAAGAGGTGGTTTCAGGTGGTAAAATGTTGCTTTCAATAGATGATTTGAGATTTCGTGTGAAAATTACAGTCCATTGTGTTTCAAAACTTATTTGAAAGTTGTTCCGTAGTTCGTTATGCCAATGTTTAGTCAAAATGCTTAACCTTAAACTTAAACTTAAGCTTAAAAGGTATACTTTTAAATGAGACTGCTTTAAAAATTATTTCTAATAATATTAAATGCATATAAAATGTATAAAAAATGCTTATAGAGTAGTTATCATGTAATTATATATAACTATATTATTTACCAGACGCTACACCAAAGAAGTTGATTGTTTTCGACTCTTTGGTCTTTGCTGCGACTAGCTATAATATGAAAAGTTCCTATTCCCTTTAACTATTTCTAACAAAAATCAAAATGCTCTTCAGTCTTCAGGCTCAAATTTTGAGGAAAATAATTTATACTATTAAATTTTAAGAAAATATTGAACTATTTAAGATAACTATAACATGATTGTACGTCAGCTTTTCCTGAATATTTTAATTCTAAAATAAAATTTGAGAATTAATATTATAAATACTTTTACCAATTTCATTATTTATATTTCATTATTATTTTTTTTGATGTCTTAGTACTAGATACTTATACAGCTGTACAACATATACGTACCTTGGTTTACAACTAGAACATTGATACATAACTTGCGTACGATTATAGATTAAGTTTCCCTCGTTCGATTTATTAAATCTAAAAGCGGCGATTCAACTGTAATATTTTAGCCTATGTACAACCCGCAGTGGGTGAAGGTAATATTATGAAGCAAATGTTTTTAATTATGTTTATTGTAGTTTAATAGTGACGAAGACACTGAGACTGAAAAATACACTAATTGAACGTCCACGTCCAGATATTTAACCCTAACATTTTACGATTCCAATCAGCATTATTATCATTTATCACAATATCACGATGATATTTTCAAATCTATTTGATTTTTGTACGATCTTCCGAGCTGTTTGAAATTGCATCGTGAATGTTGTAGAGAAGTATTAATCAAATATTGGTTTCAAACGATAAATCGACGCACATTATTTAAAGCACCTATCTACCTAATATTATACGCACGCGTATAATCGCGAAGATTAATATTAGACTAGATTAACAGCTCTGATAAATTCGGAGTTTCTATAGAAACATATTTTAAAAACATTTAAGGAGCAGCGGTGGTACACTACGGACCACAAAGAAATCGATAAAAAAAAACACGCCTAGTTTAGATGGTCTGCGTTATTTCTAGATGAGACTTCAAACATAATATAGTTCAAGTTCCGACGGTGAAATATCGAATCCGCCGAAACTGAACAGCCACCGTATTTTGTTGGCACCGCTTTTTTGGTCCAATTTTTGACGTTGGTCGTTTAGAAACCTATATGTTACGGGATAATTATTTTTCGGGGTAGGGCAAAACGGCAGTATATATATATATATATTTATAATAGATATTGCAGCGCTGTGGTAATTGAATAATATTATTATAATATCGTTGCGAAGAAAGTATAATTTATTATGCGCGCAATGTGCATATATTATTATACTACTCGCTGTACTCCTGGATGTACAGGGTGTTTCACCAAGCATCCCCATTTTTTTCCTTAAACAATTATTTTATTAAAATTTTGATTTTTGGAATTTTTCAAATATCTTCTTTTGGCTCATTTTTTCAAATTCTTAAGGTTTTTTGTACTACCTAGTACCTACTTGAAGAGTGTCCCGTCGTTGTGATACAAACTTCTGTTTTTCTAATGAGAACCCCCCCCCCTCATTTTTTACTATAAATTATTTAATAGATACCTAATTCAAAATTCTATATAGTAATAGACAATAGTCCTTAAGAGGACGCTACACGGTCATTTGTTGTCACCGTATTATAAGTGCGTAACATACCATTTTTACAATCAGCAGATCACGTTTAGCTCCGTTAATTTAAAAATTTGAGTGAATCGACTTATTATGAAACTTTATGTTAAGAACATATTATCTGTGTTTGTATCTGGGTTTTTGACGTTAGTTCAATTTTTTTAGCAAGTTATGCATATATAATATGGTGTAAATTAAAAATGCTCATAACTCACTTAAAAACTGAGTTATCGTGAAAATTCATAATACGTCGATTTACTCTAATTTTTAAACCAACGGAGTTAAACGTTATCTGAAGAGCATACATTTGTTACGTTACGCACTTGTAATATGTTTTATAAAAATATAAAATATGTTTGCATTGGATCTGGTATTTATCGTACTATTATGGCTTAATGTTACACATACATTTTGATAGGTTTTGATTTTGAATATTAATTACTACAATAAAATGTCTAACTCACCGTAAGCCTTCATATTATCATTAAAACTGATTACCATAGACTTATTATCCTTACTCCTTAGTACACAAAGTAAATAACTCAAAAACTACTCGTTTGAATTTTGATTTTGATACTTTAAATTTTTCAGAAAAGTTATCAGCTAAATAATTTATAGTAGAAAACAAGGATTCTCGCTTGAAAGATAGACGTATACATCTGAACTAGACACTCCAACTTAAGTGGTACAAGATAATCTCAATAATTTAAAAATATGGTCTTAAGCATATTTAAAAATTCCAAAAATCAGATTTTAAATAACTAACTGCATTATCCAAGTAAAAAATGGTGTTGGAATTCTGGATGAATCACCCTGTATAATATAATACTTATATTATGTACTAGTCCGTCGACACGCGTAAATACCGCCGAGGCGAGCCCGCAATAGATTTTGTCGATCAGTCCAAAACAAATTATATTATAATATATAGGCAATAATAATATTGAAGGTAGATGGGCTGGCTAGGTATGCGGAGCGCGTATATATGTGTATACTATAATAGATAGGTGTACGAAATTATTCACGCGTGTGGGGGGCCAGCATTTTTTTATTTTCGGGCGGTAAATTTGTATACTGCGAGGTTGCAGCGCAGCCATTATATATAATATTACCATCGACTTTATCGCGGCGTGTACAATATGTATAAATGTACAGTATGAGTGTAAAAAAAATTCAAAACAAAACAAAACTAGTAAAAAAAGATATCAAATCTAGCGGGGGGGACAAGACGGACGAGTCGTGCGAGAGATTTGCGTTTGCGTTTTACGATTTCGCGATTATGTTAAAGATAATATTATTGTGTTTTATATCTCTCGTTTTGCGGCCCTCGCGGCTGCAGCAGCGCCATCTCATCCTGCATTGACTCGCGGATGTTTAGCGATAAATCCGTTTTGTGCCCGATGAACACTTAAATCGCTACTCTTCTGAGTATACGAGGTTAATGCATGCAACTTCATTGGGTATAGTATAGCGTAGTATTAACTATCGTGGCAGTGTTATTTGTTCCAAAATCTTAGTGGATGTATTATGTATTGACGCGGTTAGTTCCGATTTTTTACATCCGATCCAAGACTATCTTTTTCCACTCATAAAAATATATTGTTTATATGTGTTTAAAAGTCTTATAAGTTATACCTATTACGCTTCGGGTTTATAATTTTTATAAAAAATAACATAACTATCTAGGTATAGAGATTATTTTCAGCTCGATTTTCAGCGATCAATTAATCAAATAATTAATATAATTATATTACAATTTATAAATTCTCAAGTTAAATGTATATATTGTAAAAGCTCTCGCTTCTTTGTGTACTCTGCCTATATTGCCCTAAATGCGGGCGTCAATAAACATATTATTATTATTTAATTACACGAACCAAATTGATTATGTCGGTATGTGTTCATACCTCTATACCTTGGTACTATTGTTTTTAAATGTTAAATGCATATTATTATTATATGTATTAATATGTTATATGAATCACTTATATAATGTATAATATATAAATATTTTGAACTTTATCATAATAAATTATAAAAGTAAAAGTATATGATACAGTTTTTTTTTTTAAAAATACAATTAAATGATATTATGCCTCTCTTACGAGCTAAAGCTTATGTGGGAAATAGGGAGTAATTAAATTACAGTAAAAAACAATATACCTACACAAATAATAGAGTAGAAACGAAAAAAAAAATGTGAAAATAGAGAAAAATCAATTGGTTATTAAGTTATTTAATAATTTGTAAAATTGTAAATAATAACATTATTATCGATCGCTTCGATACACATCATTTTATTCGGTTCATGCGAGTTGATAAAACATTGATTACATCAATTTTTTTTAGGTTGAAAATGGTATGCCAATATGGAATTCAGACAATGCGCGGTCTTGGCGGTTATACTGCAGCGGCATCATGATAGCAGCTGGCAATATAAAAAACTCATCCGCGCGAGATACTCAACCACCTGAAAAACGCACACAGAACAGAAAGCCCGAGGTGTCTGTAACGATGCAGTCTTCTATCATATAAAATAATACCTACGCACTATATTGATATATAATATACTGGTTTTATATATACGATTGACTATTGTACATTGACATTATATTATAATACACGTAGGTGTAGGTGCAAACAGGATGACACGCTAAACGCATTGGCACGCGAACCATAGTAATATACGCGACTGCTATAATATGATGTATAAAGTCTAATACGGTACGCGTAAAAATTCGGGACAGCGTTCGGAGGATTAACGATTTTTAAATTGCTTGCGATACACGGCCTCCCTCTTTATTTCACGTCGCGCAAAGCACAACATAATATTATATGATATGATATAATGATATAAACTACTCCGCGGGACGATGCCCCCGCGGGACGTATATAATATAAACATTATATTATATATATATTTATATACCGTTCGCGGGGGAACTTGCAGCGAGGTCAGATCGAGCGCCGAGTTTGAATTTTAAAACGAAATCGCACGCAATATACGCGAAATCGGTCAAAGACCAAAGTCGACAGCTCCGTTGTTTGTTATTTTATTAGTCGTCACGGAAAGCATCACGCGCGCGGGCCAAAGCGGAATTCATATTATTATTTATTATTATATAATAATATAGCCGATATAGACGTCATATTATACGCTGCACGCAGATCCGTTGCGAACGCGTGTGCATAAGTGTGACGTTTGTTCAAAAAAATATTATAATATATAGTTCGCGGTGCTCTTATTATAAATAGTTGTTATGTATTTATATTTTTATGTATATATATCGTACATTCGTACTTACAGCAGCTATTATAGCACTGGCGCAAATAGGGGAAGGGGTGCGTGGAGGGGGATTTTGGCCCCCGAAACTATTTCTTTGGAGTTTTTAATCTTCCGTATTGTGTTTGATGTGCATTTTGAATCAATTCAAATCATATACGTTGTTCCTCATTGTTAAATATTTTACTGCCCAAGTAAAAAGTTTTGAGTGGGTGGGGGGTTCTCCAATATTTCCCCCTCCCATTTAGCTACGTTATTTTCTTTTTTTGATACCCCCTTTCAGAAATCATGTCTATACGCCACTGGTTACATATTATGTTAATGCATTTTGTTTTTGTGATATTGTATTTCTAATATTATGATTTATGGATGATATAAAGTATAAACACATACGAATATACGATTAGAATTTATTGTCGCTATTTGTCGTAAAAATTTGGTAAGAGAACCGTGTTCGACATTATATTGTAGTGCGTGCTTGTCAGATACTCCGTATTCCTAATGCCCTAATAGATATATTATAATTATATTTTAAGTATTAAAATAAATATTGAATTTAAAATTGTAAATTATGAAATTGATTAAATTGATGAATTATGAAATTTGCGCCTATATAATATTATATACGCTATAAGTAGTGGTATCATTTTACTTTTTTAAATTTAAAATATAATATAATATATTATTACTAAGGTACGACGAATGAGGATAATGAGACACGAGAGAAGCAAAGAAAAACCGCGTTTCAAACTTTTTGATTGACAAAAATTTGAAAACCAGAAGTTCGCTGGAGATTTAATGGACTCTCCCCCATATCAGGACCGTATCATTCTATGTAGGTATTTTAGTGGCACCTCGACTGGCTCGACCCCAATCACTGCGATTTCGACAGTAGGATTTGTCATTTATTTACAGAAGAACGTTACTTAAGATTGTAATTTATTTATTATTCGTTTCAAATTATTAAATTTAAACTCGTTAGGTATCCATAGAAAATAATATAATGACAAGTCAAAATAGGAATTTTACTTCATAAATATAATTGCAAGTACAAATAATCCGAACAAATTGAAAACGAAACAATTATTATTATTATAGATGGATCTAAAAAACCAAATTATAAAGAATTTGGTAAACTACAGTCGTTATAATTTACTCTGTCAACAATTTGTTATCATGTTTTTCATAAAAAAAAAATTATCGATCATTATAATAGTAATAAATAATATCCAAAACGTACAATAGAACATAATGTGATGCTGCAGTGTGCAGATGAAAGTAGGTACCTATTTGCAAACGCCGCGTTCAATAGGTAGGTATATAGAAAATAATATATTTGAATCATTCTATTAATATCAAAAAAACGGTACATAATTGGCATCTATAAATTAACTTAATTTTAACTTATAAGTTAATAAAAATCTCTTTTTATATGAAATATGATTCAATTACTTGTATTTTATTAAATTTTAAATGCCGCAGTTATTTATAGACACTGTATATTCGTAATAATATTGTAACTTTTGACTTCAAACTTAAGCTCTGCTTACAGGGAACAGATAGGATAACAAGTTATTTTGTTTTAACAAATAACAAAATAAAAATCATCAAAGCGTTTGAGGGGGGGGGGGTTGTGATTCAATATTACTATTACTCGCAGCGGCGAATTCCAAAATGTGCCCCACCGCCACGGCCCACGCCCTCTTATCAACGTGTTGGTACGGAACACCCGCGAAAAGTCGATCCTCCGCGCGTTTTAAGGGCCACCAGAGTACGGAGAACGAAATGCGCGCGCATTGCGCCGGACGACGACGAACGAACGTCGAAACGAAACGGCCCACCTTCTGTGGGCGGGCGGGGTAACCGCCGGCGGTCTGTTACCATGAAACAGCACACTACAAGTCTACAACACGGAGAGCAGTTCGATGTTTTGCGCCTACGGCCGTAATCGGACCGTCCCGACGGCCGGCGCGCGCGCGCGCACACACACGCACAATCTGCGGTGACGGCGGCGGCAGCACCAGCTAGCACCACGGTAGGAACCGGGAACGCGGCGCGCGGGCACTAGCGTCGACGACGTCAACGCGTGCACTGTTCGTTCACTTGGTTGGTAGTCTCTCTCGCGCGCGCGGGGTGGAGGAAGCCGTGCTATATACATAGCCGCCGCCGACCACGACGACGACGAAGATCGGCCGCGCCAGTGTTCGTTCGAAAAAAAAAAAAACCACAATAAATACTGTTATCAATCTCCGCCGACTGTTACTATTTTACGACTACCACTACAACTGCTATTTAGTAGTATTTTTATTAGTAATAATATTATAATATTATTATCGTCATTCGTTTTTATATTATTATAATTATCATCGTCATAATAATATAGGCAACAGCGTTAGACGTCTGACGTAGTAGTAGTAGTAGTAGTAGTAGTAAGTAGGCTGCTGGCAGACAGGTAGGTAGGCGCACACGTCTTTTCTCGAACGACGCGTACCTGCTGCCGCTAGTCTTGCCGCCGTCGCCGTCGACGCGTATCTCGAGCGATCGGCTGTTGGTAACCGACCACCGATTTGCCGTCTCCGTTACACTATCGTTACGTCTTGTTCGGTGCGTTGTGATAACGAAGTAAAATAATAATAATAAATTTAATATAATCTAAATTTTGATTTTTGGCACATAATACTATTGTCATTGCCATTATGTGTGTCCGCGCACACGTCCGGTTAGAATAGTTATTGACGGCTGTCAGGCGTGTACGGGCGACAAAGATACAATTTGATCCGCGCGAAGTGGAGGTGAGCGAAGCCAGGAAAAAAAATCAACACGCAAACCGGAAGATTTTGTCGGGGGCGCGCGCGCACACACACGCACACGCACACACGACTCGGTCGCGCACACGTTCACACGTAAAATAATATAATATTATTGTTATTATAATATTGTTATACGTACGCTGTCGGATATTTACGCACACGCACATACATTGGCGGCGCGCGGACACGAAGACGTCGAAAACGGTTAACGGTGTCATTGATGGGAAGTGGTGGACGTCAGCCCGGGCATCCGGAAATCAGCCAAACTGGAACTGATGGAATTAGAAAACATTGTTGCCAATACCGTGTACCTCAAAGCAAGAGAAGGCGAGTATCATAATTTATAATTATATAATTCTTGTGCAGACGTGTTGACGGTTTTGCGATCTTCGCGGGTCGGGGTAGACGGCGGGTCGCCGAGTGAGAATTATCCGAAGAATAATAATTTAAAAGACGGCCGTCCCGGTACACGTAGCAGTACCACGGGTGCCTGATCAGGAGGCACCCCTCGCGTACGCAGTGCCGCAGCCGGTCTGGGGGTTCGGTCGCGCGTGGTTACGTTTCAGAGGGGCGCTTTTCTTTCGGGGCGCACGGGGGCCGTTTTTTTTAGTGGGGGGAGAGCCCGTCCTTCCTGGTTTACCACGACCCCTCAGACGTTTACTCCTACCCGCCACGCCTTTCGCCGATACACCCCGTTTCGGGCGACCCCTTTGACCTATATATATATATGTATCATGTGCATATGATATGTGTAATGTACAGGTATCCACACCTATGATACCTAAATCGTATGTAATGTATTGTCAAACACACAATATTGTCGTGTAAAATGCACAGCTACGTAAGCATTAATGTTTTTTTTAACTAATATCCAAATCTTTGGTCGGATACACGTCCGTCCAAGGTCTTCCATTGTCTCGATAACCGTGCCACAACTCTACGCCAACTGTTTTCTTTGCCGTGGCTGTACAGCAGCGACAGACTGTAGCGCGCACAAGGCGTACAATTCTGTCCACACTCCACCATACTGTTTTTTGTACAGATGTACAATGACATCGTATTAGTTTAGTTTCTCCACTCACTTTCTCTGGGGTGTTCGTATTGCAAAAATTTCTTCAACAAGATAAAGGTATTACTGCAGAGACCTACCACATCGAGACTTTTCTACTGCTTGGGTGTGCTGCGTGTCGTTGTATTAGTAGAGAGTATTTATTTACACTCTCTTGTTCTTCAAAAAAAGTATTGGAACGTTGTGTTATGAAAGGATGTTAAATAGATAGGTAGGTAGGGAGGTACTTAATAAAATTTGACCAATTCATAAATATTGGTCATTGTATTCATTTCCGTTTTAAGCGATGCATTAAAACAATACCTACTCAGTGCCCAACATAACATAATTATTGCTCCATACCCACTTAAATAGCGGGTAAATTATTTAATGATTTTATTCAATTGTACCCTAATTATTTAAAACTAAAATGCTCAGTTAGCAGTAACCGTTAATGTTGTCAAATAGGTAGGTCTTTCAACCCACTGACGCAAATACCTAATACGGGTTAAAGTAAAATTTAGTTGTATCATCTACTTTTTGTTTCAACAGCATATTCATAATTCGCTCAAGATATTATTATAATATAAGAACTAGGTATTGAATATTCTTTAGTTTATCATTAAATCGTCATTAAACATAATGCGCCTAATAGCTACCTCTCTTATTATATAAGTTTTTAATCAATCAATGTGCCCAAGTATACTGCAGTTCTATTTGTTTAGTATTATTTAAAAACAGTGTGTTATTCTTATGTACTAATATTACTCGTGTATAAATACCTACATTATTAAATTGTTGTTTAGTTAGAAAAATAACGAATTGTACACAAATATTTTGCAGACCAGTAAAGTGTATTGTACACTATAACAAACAATACCTTCTACCTATTTAAATATTTTGATAAAACTATTTTATAAATACTTTGTTGGTATTCACAAACATGTATATGTCTGGTATTTATTTGTTTTAAACAAGGTTTTAAATAAGTTTTACATTTTTAATCAATATATTATACACTATATTGAAGGTACTTACTTTTATTGTTTTGCTAATTATATGTATTACTTATTAAATTGTTTGTGCCACAAAGAATTTAACAAGGTTGTGGGTAACTACATTTTGTGTTAAAAAAAAAAAAAAATTATTTGATTTCATTATCCTTTTTTCCAATATTTATTAAGTTAATTTATTGATGTATTTATTGAATTTAGGTAGTCATAGGTAGGTAGAGTAGTATACATTTGTTTTCAAACAATTTAATTTCAAAGTAAATCATTATGAAAAACAATATTTCAATTAGTTTTAATTTAATATAAACTTATATAATAACAGATGTGTATTTGAAGGATATTAATTAAACTTTCTGTAGTTATATCATTTAATTAGTTTACTTTTTAATTTGTATAAAAACTATTTAAAATGCTTCCCGAGTTTGGTCACATGTTGTGTATGCATAAAAGTTTGAATTAATTTGCATAAGTTCTACAATTTTATTAAAATTTATTATATAGTTTCCTACCTAAAAAGGTACCTATAAGCATTCAATGTTAAATATTTCCCTAGCCATAGACGCAAATAAAGTTCAGTTTGACGTATGAAAATATTAAGAGCATGCATTTAAAAAAATGTGCGCACAATCTACAGTCAACTATTGTTCCATTCTGTTTCTTTGAATATTCGTGGAAGCGTATTTATATCTAGGATCACTTATCATAAATGGTCTCAAATTATTTTGAAATGAAACCAATTGTTCAGTAGTAATAGTATATCTGCTATTAAACATCTATCTATAGTATTGACACTGTCTTGATATTTATGTATTATAAGTATTAATTTCTTAGTATTGAGTATGATATTGATTAATGTCAATATACTGAGAGGAAATATTGTTCGAAGTAGTTATTTAGTACATTGAATTTCGTTTGAGTTGGTGCAATTATAGATTAGTTGCCATCGAAATTCAAGTTAAATGTAGGTACTTTCTGCTGTTATGTACAGTAGCTTTTCACTGGAAAGCTTGTTGAACAGGAAAGAGATAATATGAAATAATAATTATGTTATTATTATGGATATTTTGTAATTTTTACTGTAGATTAGTTGCCCTATTTTAAGTTTAGTCAATATTTGCTTATCTTGATATTTCAAACTATAAAATCAGGACCGATTCAAGCAAAAATAGTGAACGAGGCAAAATCAAATTTTGCCACCCCCAACAATATAATATTATCAGTATTTTGAAAATGCCGCCCTTTTACTAAAGTGCTGCCCTAGGTGTGGGCCTATGTCGCCTACCCCTTGAGCTGGATATTGTATAAAACTTATTTTATACTTAGATCTTTTAATCTGTTTTTTTAGCAGTTTAAATTTTTTAATTTAATAACGTTTAACATTGTTCTTTTTTTTTAATTAAATATTTCAAGTTACTGTAGTTTTCATATAGGTACTTAGTTTTAAATGTTAAACTAATAGTTTGTATTATAATTTATAATATTTATTGTTATTTAAAATTGACAATTTTAATTTTAATTTCAAGTAGGAAAGTTATGCATCCTATTTTTAAAACGGAATTTATTAAATAGTTTTATTTACCTATATTAATTGTTTGCAATTGAATAAGTGTGAGCTAGCTTAGCCTGATGTCAACATAATAATATAACTACGACAATAATGATGAGCTTATAGGTACTTACAATGCATGAAAGAATAAGAAGGTAGTATACCTTCAGTATTATTTGTTCATTTCAAACAATCATCTTTAAATTCCTTTCATTGTCTATTATTGAGGTTACCATCTATACATTTTAACAGTTATAAATTGTGAAAAAAATAATGTATGTTTATTATAATGTTGGTAGTAAATTAAAAAGAAATATTTCAGATATAGTTTGTAATATTTCTCGTATTAAATCTTTTGTATGTTTTTTAAGGAACTAAAACTTAATGTTGTATTTGTTTAAAAATATAACATTGGTATTTAAGTAATTCTTATAATAATCACTGTTTGGTCAAATATTGTTTAAAAATGTATTTTATATTTTAATCAAAGCATTGATTTTTTAATTCAAACAACCTATTGACCTATTGTACCTATTGACTTACTTTCTTTAATTGTTGTATTTGTTTTTGTTTTTAGGTGGTACAGATAGCAATAAAGGAAAAAGCAAAAAATGGAAAAAAATCCTCCAATTCCCACACATATCTCAGTGTGTTGATTTTAAACCACTAATAGGTAAGGTATTAGATTCAAAAGTTCAAAGTTCATCTAAACTTTTATGCCTATATTATTATCATTTTGAAAATTAATCATGTTTCAGATATGAAATACAGCTATATTATAGATCAACAGCCAATTGGCCGGTTACTTTTTCTTCAATTTTGTGAAGAAGAACGACATGAATTTCATCGCTACAATGTATTTTTAGATTCTATTGTAAGTTTAATTGAAATTCATCATGGGTTTTTTTTTTTTATATCTTTTAATGTGTGTTATTCTGTATTGTTATCAGGAAAAATATGAAATAGAATCTGATGAAAATAGAATAGAACTAGCAAAAATACTTTATGATAGATATATAAGAAGAGACGTATGTATATCAATCATTGTTTAATTTTGATTTATCTTATATGATTATTAAAAACTAACTGTTTTTGTTATTAGGCAGTTAATGCAGTGGATGTACTAAGCGAAGACATGATAGTTAGATGTCGGCACCAGTTAGACTCTGCACATAGAGAGTTATTTACTGATTGCTCAACTGCCGTGAAATCGTTCTTAGCGGGTCGTCCATTTAGTTTGTTTGAATCTTCAATGTATTTCCATAGGTATTTACAATGGAAGTGGTTAGAAAGGTGTGTATGTATTTTAATTTTGTAATGGAAAGTCTAATGTTGTAAATAGAAGTGCTACTGAGTGGGTATCTGAACTTAATGATAATTTTTTTTGTTTTTTTTTCCAGGCAAACTGTTACATACAAAACATTCCGCATGTATAGAGTACTTGGTAAAGGTGGTTTTGGAGAAGTTTGTGCATGTCAAGTCAGAGCTACTGGTAAGATGTACGCTTGTAAAAAATTGGAAAAGAAACGGATTAAAAAACGAAAAGGTGAAGCAATGGTTTTAATTGAAAAACAAATCTTACAAAAAATTAATTCTAAATTTGTGGTATGTTTATATTTAATTACAATTTAAAGTTATTTATGCATTTTAAATTAATAAATTAAGAAGTTTTTAAATATTTATATTATGCTATTTGATTTTAGGTTAGTTTAGCTTATGCTTATGAGACAAAGGATGCACTGTGTTTAGTATTGACTATTATGAATGGTGGAGATTTAAAATTTCATATTTACAACATGGGCTCTGAACCTGGTTTTGATATTTCAAGATCACGATTCTATGCCGCTGAGGTAATTTTTTCCTATTTGTATTTGTATTGCGCAAAATTAATCATAGTTGAAGTAAAAAAATGTAATATAATGGTTAATTTATATCATAAAGTAACATTGCTTATTACATGCATCAATTTCTCTACAGTTTGTACTTAATATACTAAATTCTTTTTTTACCGCAGGTATTATGTGGCTTAGAACATTTACATGTTCAAGGCATAGTATACAGGGATTGTAAACCAGAAAATATACTTTTGGATGACGCAGGGCATGTTCGCATATCTGACCTTGGTTTAGCAATGGAGATACCCGAAGGTGAATCAGTCAGAGGAAGAGTAGGCACTGTTGGTTATATGGGTAAATAAAAATTGATTTGTTAACTATAATACATAATAATATTACTATAATATATTATGTATTAGCTATCTATAGTTATTATTTATTATACATTTTGTCTTATAGCACCTGAAGTAATTGATAACGAAAAGTATACATATAGTACAGATTGGTTTAGCTTTGGATGTTTAGTATTCGAGATGATTGAAGGTCAAGCTCCATTTAGAGCTCGGAAAGAAAAAGTAAGAACAGATGTATAATTCTTACTATTAAATATGAATAAGCAAACTAATTAATCTAGATAATCATAAATATAGATAGTATAATTAATAAATGTTTATTTTGACCTAATGAAAAAAATAAAATATTTAAATATTGTATAATAAGTTACGGGTCAAGTAGGAAATTGGCCATTGTAAGAAATGCACGATGAATGTGCAGAATGCCCTAATTGTTGAGTAACAAAATATCGGTATTTTCTAATTGCACAATGTCCAAGTGCTCAAAACATTGAAAAATAATTTAAAACTGATAAAATGTATTTAATAATTAAATATAATTAATTAATAATTTTATTTATTTATTAGAACATTAATTTTCTTTGTGAAACTTGAGTTGCATAATTTTCCCTCACTCTTATTGGCAATTGAAAGCTTATATATTTCAGGTCGGTGAAATTCTTTTTCTTATTCATTTTTCCCACTATGTTAATGTGACTTTCGTGTTTTGTGGAATAATTCTCTTCATGAATTAATTATGTAACAAATACTTCATTCTTGGTACAATTGGTTTTTCTTTATTCAACACATTAGTTTTGTCGAATTTCTTTCTTCTAATAGTTTATGGTTTATTACCACAGGTTTTAGATATATTATGCTTTATACTGGCAATTATTTCATAATATTTGATTTTGATATACTTTAATTGTTCTTATTTTTATTCAGTTACATTATATTTTTGTAAAAACACTTTAACTCAATAATTTTTAAATTACTGCACTATTTCACTAAAAAAATATGACTAACTAACCAAAGATATTCTAGTGGTGGTTACTAATTGTGTCACATTGCCCTAGCATTCTACACAATGTCTGGAGAATTTAAGACGGTTGATTTTGACTACAATTTGTATTGTTATAGGGATATTTGTGAATATTGATAGTGCATTTCTTTTAATAACAATTTTCTTATTTGAACCATAACATATTATATAAATTAATAACTATAATAGGTTGATTATAAAAACCGCTTTGGGTATGGTAATAACATCACTGATTGTGTAACTTAATAGATTTAATAATTAAAATATTTATTTTATTGGAAAAGTGAAATGTTGGATTGTTTATTTTTGTGTGGGTCATAGTCTATTAAACTTGGACAGCAGGCATAAAATAAAATACTATGAACATGATGTTTTGTGTACAGCAATGGCCTTTGTTTATAAAACCTGTTCATATTAGCGTGAACAATGTGAGCATAGACAATTTTTTACTGAATCATTATTTTTACTATAAATATTTATATGCGTGACATATTATGCACGTCTGAACATTATGTGGTTGAGTTAAGTGTCATTAGTTAAATTTAAAAAAAAAGTTTAGTATTGGATTTGAAACTATCAAAATTCTGATACTTAATCACTGAATCTCCACGGGCTTGTTAAATACATTTTTAAAACTCTTATTTTTATGCATTTGTATGTTTTATGGTTTTTGTGGTTGTTTCATAATAATTTATTTGCATCATAAAAAGTTGCCTATACAATTTATTTGATTTTAGACCATGAGAGGAATTTTGTATACAAATATGTAGCTCTTAAATGTAATTTAAACTTTAACGGTTATTACCAGTTAAATATAACATTAATGTCTCCAAACTAATGTTATAATATTACAATATTTTCTTTCTAGAGTAACTTATAGTAACACATATTTAAGCCTTAAGATATTTTCTAAATATGAGTAATCAATATGTTAATTAACAGGTTAAACGTGAAGTAGTTGATCGAAGAGTAAAAGAAGAACAAGAAAAATACTCTCAAAAATTTACTGATGAAGCAAAACTACTGTGTAAACAAGTATGACAACGAATCATAAATATTCACAACAAACCCAATTACTATTAAATATTGAAAATAAAATGTTTTATTTATATTTTGAGAATATTACTCAGTTGAAGAATATGACTTTTTTTAAATCATTTAATTTTAATGTTTGATTATCATATTATTTATAATGTAGAATATATAGTTTGACATTCTAAGTACATTTTTATTTTATCTAAATTATAAAACAACGTCAATTAACATTATTTATTTTATGTAAGAATTATACTTTATTCAGAATAACAAACGTGCTATATATATATATATATATATATATATTGTGCGTATGTGCATGGCTTCACTATACAGTAGGTGTACAGATAGTAGACTTGACGGCCTTTTACAATAACTGGTCACTGCACTGTACGTTTCTTATATTGAATGACCAATACAGTACAGTTGTCTTCATAATTACAATAGTCATGCTAGGAAGTCTCAATAACAGGACAGTGTAGATTTCCTATTTAAACATTATATTTTCAAAATCTTAATAATTAATATAAAATTTAAAAAGCTTTTATGAATTAATTCAGTAAAATTTAATTTTCAGCTATTGAAAAAGTCTCCAAAGTCAAGGCTTGGTTGTCATTTTGGGCGTTACGGTGCTAGGGAAGTGAAACAGCATGAATTTTTTAAGACCATAAACTGGAAAAGACTTGAAGCCGGAGTAGAAGATCCTCCGTTTCTTCCAGATGTATGTCTTATTAAGTTATACTTTTATTAACCTTAGCCTCTATAACTATATTAACAACGGTACATGTTCTATTATAGCCCCATGCTGTATATGCCAAGGATGTATTAGATATAGAGCAGTTTTCTACTGTCAAAGGAGTGAATTTAGATGCTACAGATGATACATTTTATACAAAATTCAATACAGGCTCAGTGTCTATACCGTGGCAAAATGAAGTATGTTTTTAATGATATTGTGACTTCTGTGAATTATGTATTAGTTGAATGCTTGTTTTAATTTTATGTTGTCTATCGAATTTCATACCTCCAACATTAAGAAGACGCTACACAGAAATTTGTTGTCTCCATCTTAGTGTATAACGTAGCAAATTATACGCTCAGCAGATCATGTTTAGCTTTGTAAGTTTAAAAATTAGAGAATTATACAATATAAAGGTATGATTATTATATAGGACATCTCATAGGATTTTTGTTATATTTTAATTTTAAAGCAAGTTTTGAGTATTTTAAGATGAACAATTTTAAATTTCAAAATACTCTCAACTTGCTTTAAAATTAAAATATAATAAAAATCCAATAAGATGACCTAGATTATTATCTTATCTTTAAATTTTACAAGAAGTCAATTCAATTCTAATTTTTAAACTAACTGAGTAAATGTGATCTTCTGAGGATAAAATATGTTATATCACACATCTGTAAGATGGAGACAACAAATGTCTGTGTAGTGTCCTCTTAAGTGTCATCCATTACTTTTTTTTTTTGGTTGAACCATAAACTGGAAGAGAATATGTTTTCACATTTCTTCTTCTCCAGTTAAAACTCAATTAATCTAACATATAAATTATTTTTAAAATAAGTTTTTTTGAACAAAAAAAATATGTTATATTTATAAGCCGTGTATCAAGTAGGATTTTATTAACTTATGCAAGTATTAAATACAAAAAAATTATGTCAGGTGCATTTTATCAATATTAATATAATATATAAGTTTAAATGTTTATTGATTATGTTTCGGATGTAATAAATAATGGTTTATGTAATATTAGATGATCGAAACTGGTTGCTATAAAGAACTTAATGTATTTGGGCCAAATAAATCAAGATCGCCTGATTTAGTTTTAGATTTAATGCCAGAACCTGAAAAGACTGGTTGTTTTCCATTTAGTAGAAGAGTAAGTTTCATCATAAAGATTTTTATTCCTTTCATTCCTTTAAAAAATAATTATCAAGCATACTAATTTTTACATTTATTTTGTTTTAGAAAACACAATCAGCTAGATCAAAGCCAGTTCCTATTAAGGATCAATGTTTTCTAAATAAACAAAATAAAATTGCCGACGAAATCCAAAGTTGATGGAATATCACATCTATAGAGTATACAGTCTAGGTGATTTGATGCATTACAACTGATCCTAAAATTCTTTAATTTTTTTCCTCGCTAAAATCTATAAATTGACAAAATCTGTTTGTAATTCAATTTTATTTTCTTACAAAACTTTAAATTAATAAATAATTAATCAAAGGTGTATCACAAAAGAATAAAAGAAAAGAAAACCAATGAAACGTGAAATTTTGCAATAATAAATGAGGTTAAAAGTTTTTTTTTATGCTCTTTAATCTAGTACATTCAATTTTCATTGTTTTTTTTTCTTTAATAATGTCTACAACAATTTATATCTTTTCAAACGTTTTAATCAGCAATCTAAGTCTGATTACAATTTGTCATACTGGAATTTGTTAAATGATTTTTTTTCTTTGATATATTGTTGTTTTATGTATTTTGGAATGGCAAGTTGTAATTTGATGGATTTGCTGGCTAGTAAATTAATCATAAAATTAGTATTTTTTAAATGTATAACATAATTACTTAGGCTGTTGATAAAGTGATATTGTTTAATATTTTTAAGTTTTTAATTAACTTTAATTTTAAACATTGTATAATCAGACTAAAATACGCATAAAAATGGCTGTAATGTGGCCACTCAATTTTAACCTACTTAAAACGCTACAAAATGTCGATTTCTTTGTCTTCCCATTTGGTTTTAAATTTTATTATAAATAACTAATTTTTAAACCATAATATGTTACTGTTAACAATCGTTATATAAAGTACAAATTGGAAGAAAACATTTTTCTAGCTACCATGTATAAAGTTTACTTAACATTAAGGTTTTCTTTGAATGGTCAAAATAATGTATTCTAATATTACCAATCTCTTAAGTTAATGTACACGTGTTTCGTTATTCTGTATAGTTACTTTTTTAGTCTTCCATAAATAATTGATTACAAATTAAAAATAAATTTCATTTATTTTAAATCTAAGTTTGAATATTATAGCAATAATTGCTAAAGTATTTTTTACAATTATTGTAAAACTTTTAATTATAACGTGTTTAAGATTGAAAAATCGCGTGTAGCAAAAGAACAATCGCAATAAATGTAAAGACGAATATACCTCTAACAGGCAGCTGATTTAGTTAATATTTTGCTGACTCTTGCCATTTTATATATATATATTTATATATAAAATACTGAAACAAAAAAACTTGCCCATACATAGGTAATAACAATTACCTATCCTTTTAAATTTATCTAGTTAATTTTTAATATTTAAATAATAGATGTCTAAGTAACATAATACTATAAACATAAATATTAAATAGTATCTATAGATTCTATAGAAATTATATATGTTCTAATAAGGCAGCCCAAAAATGGTTTGCATTAATTTTTTTGTGCAAATATATTAATTATTATTAAATTATCTATATGTAGGTACACATAATATATATATATATATATACATACATCATGTATGTATATGCAAATCAATTTTGAATGACTGAAGTAGTTACTGCTTGTATAGCGTTTATATAACATTTTATACAATTTATTTTCTACATAAAAGAAAAAAAAATTTATAAAAACAAAGGTCCTAGTCCCCATAACAATAATTACCATATAATTTTTTTTTTTCATGACTATAAAGCTGTGATGCGAAAACTATTCATAACAAACTGTATTAGTTTATTATTATTTATTAATTTTATTTATTTGTTGTCTACATAATTTTAATTGTACAATACATTATATTATAAAAAAAATAGTACATTGTTTGTTAAAATTATTTTTCAATTTAAATTTTAGTACTTTATAAAATTCAACCATATATTCGCTTAAAATTTGTAATTTTTTTTTTCAATATAGACGTGTATAAAAGCATTAATGTGAGTATTTATTATTATTTTTTTTAGTTTTTGAACAAGGATATGATAGTAGAAATATTTAAACTATTATTCAAATAACAATTGAGTATATCTAGGTAATTTGAAAATAACTGTACGGTTAAGTCTTAAGTACCTTCAAATAATATAAACTTGTGAAAATGTCATAAATCATAATATAAGAATTTTATGAGATGAGCTTCGATCATTTTTTCAAATGGTTGGTTTGTCAGTGCTTTTATAATAATGATTTACTACTGTTTTTTAGCAACACAATTAATATTCTTACATTCACAGTAATCTTAACCTGTTATTATTATTATTATTATTATTATTATAGTACTTACCTATACAGCTAATGACTATAGGTACACTTGAATGTTTTTTAAACCACCATTGGCAGATACTGAACAATAATTAATCATCGACAGCTAAATGGCTAATCAAAAGTTAGGTTTGGTTCTAAACCTCAGTCAACGGTCATCTTATAAAGAATGATAAATCATAATATTGGATATTATCAATTTATTTTTTAAATACACAGGGGTCAAAGTGGAGTTGACGAAGGGGAATTCAGTCAGAACTCTGGTGGTGGTTAAAAAGCGTCCTCTTTAACCAATTAAGATTAAAATTATTCAGAGTTAAAAGTGGTATGAGTGTGCTTACACAATCAATGTTTATACATTACAAAACGATATGTATTAGACATTACGCATACAATTATAATATGAAACGCTTAAAAGTTAAAACTATATGGACACAGTAGTCCCCACTCCCCAGTGGAATTTTTTCTCACTTTAAGCCCCGTACAGTGTACACACACGATAGTGAATACTGAATGATAGTCATTTATATTTATATATAATTTTTATGTGTGTCTGTACCTATTTGAACTCCTCCTAAACGGATTGATCGATTTTGATTACCTACATTAGTTTGAAACATTGGTTTCATGTATGGTTCAGATTCACGATTGGACGCGGTAGGTCTAAACGAAAGAGGTGCTCAAACAGGGATTTTGTGATTTACGATGGAAATTTTTGCTTATGAATGGTTGTTATTGGTTAAAACTTAAAAGAGAATTAATTATTAGACGTTTTTTTTGTTACTCGACACTACCGTAAACTATCTAGCTTAGTCTTGAAGTTCGCTCGGAACTGCTTCCACGACAAAATTCTAAAAAAGTAAAATTTGTATTAAAGTAGCGATCAACAGGTATGTCGCATTGTCGCCAACAACGTTCGAAAAAAGTAACGTTTTCCAAATTGTTTTCCCATCAACGAATAAATCGCCATTTAAATAAATAGTATAGTGCAGTTTGAGTCGTTAAAATAAGCTCCTTTATTTTAAAAATCTATAAATAACATAAACGTAATTTTAAAAACTGTGTACAATCCCCTTCCCAGTGAAAAATAGCATTTTTAAAAAAGTTATCAAAATTGGTACTCGACTGCTGTAAACTAAATAGCTTAGTTTTAAGTTCGCTCGGAAATGCTTTTACGACAAAATTCTAAAAAAATAAAATTTGTATTAAAAAAACCATCAACAGGTACCTATGTCTCCAACACCTAAGTTCTCTTATCTACTCAGCGTAAAATTTTCAAAATATTTTGACTTGTTTTCAGCTGTTTACAGATATTTTCATTTTCCAATTTTTTTAGTTTCTTTTTCTATAAATGTCAATAAAAATGTTATTCGTTGGGTTAAAAAGTATCTTGTATTTCTTAATTCTCATGTACTTATATTATTATATACAAATATTGAAATATGATAATATGCAAATAATAATATTAATTCAACTATAACTGGCTACCGTAGTTAATAACAAATAAATATTATATAAAATATCTGAGGCTGACAAACCGTCTCTGTTCAGAATTGTTTTTCGTATTTGATGATATTATATCATTAAATTCAAATTTAACTCCATCCATTACAGTGACCCACTTATCGCCCACTGTTCAGCAGAGCGACGCTCACGTACCCACTTATTTAATTTTCTAATATGTTTAATATATTTAATAGTTATTTGATTTTCTCAATGTTAGTTTTAATATAAAAAATTGTATCAATTTTCAATTCTAAATTGTACAAGTATAATGCTGAAAACCAATTTATGAATACATTTTAATAGCAAACAAATACTTAACTGTTCAATCACGGGTCTGTTCACCCTACCAAATAGTACGTACATTTTCTGACGTTTTATTTTTTACATACGCCTTTAGATACTGAGCGGAGCGAAAGAATGTATTGATTTTACAATGATGTGTGGTCTTTTTTGTCTGCCAGCAACATTCTGGATAATAAAATTGCTCCGATTTTCAAATATTATTTTATTAATATTTACATTTTCTGATAGAAAAGTGAATAGGTATAGTTGATACATTTGAGAGGTAAAAATTGAAAATTCCAAGTAGTTTTAAAAAGCGTCAAGAAAAACAAAAGAGTGATTATTTTTATACAAAACCAATTTTTTAAAAATCTAAAAACAAATGACTAGATATTTGATATTTTCGACAAATATTTATATTGGCATTTTCAATGAATGGTAACAATTTCAAAATATTTTGGCTCTTTAAGCTAGTTATAGTGTCGGAAATTTTTAATAATGTATGAAAAAAAGTTTCCTTTAACGGAACATGTTTAAGCTTTTGAACTTATAATTTTGAACTATTCAATTTGATTATTTATACATGTGGGCTAGGTTGACACAACGTAGATTGCTCAGAATCGTTTTTTGTATACAATGATTTATTATTGAACTAAAATACTATACACATCCATTACAACGATATGCTCGACAATTACTTGTCAGCAGAGCGGTACCCACTTTTGCACATTTTTTTTCTTTTCATTTTTAGGACTTTCATTAGTAGATATTTACTTAGGATTTGGTGATAGCTTCCCAGCTTATGAAAATGTACACCCGGCAGATAAGCCAGATTCAATATACGTCTACAAATCGTATTTATTTACTTAGTTAGGTACTCAATTACTTTGCACCATTAAGTTTGTCTCAACTGAAAATAGTAGGTATGCTTCAATTTGGACAGCCCGAAAAGTTTTTACATTGCATGAAAGTAAAAATAATTACGTAGAACGCGTAATCATAAGCCTAAAATGTTACCAATCAGTGGTACCTATATATACTTACTAGCACCAACTACCATGTTGTATATTTCCTTGGAAATAGTGCTCGAATTGGTGGTGATGGGGGGGGGGGGGAGTACGTAGGGGAACGGAGCTTAATTATTAATTTTGTTATCGATTTAGTATATTGAATAAACAGGTAGATCATTATAAATTTTTTTTCTCCTGTAACGATGTAAGATGTAGACATTGCTATCAAAATATATTATATCTATTTGGAATTCAAAATGTGTTGCTGAAAAGTGGTATTCAAAATGTATGCAAGGCATGAGCGTAAGGAGGGGGGGGAAAGCCCCCCACTGGTCTGTGTTGAGTAATTGAGCTCCTCTACTTCATTTTTACCAATTCGAGCACTGGATAATAGCAATGTTTATACCGTTTTAGTCAATAACATCTATATAGTTGTTATAATCATCAGATTATTTCAGATTAACACGTTATTCCACTCGAATTTAAAATAATTTACGTTTTAATATTTATTTTTTATCACGTACCTACCCAACAGCTACCTATCTACACATTGCAGTAACAGCATCCGAATACTTAAAACGACTTATAACAAAATCTTTTGTTACATTATATTATGTTATTATTAAATATTATTACAGACGGAAGGTACCTATTATACCTATAGGCAACCTGGATATTGTGTAGTTAACAAGTTATAAGTACAACGATCAACAAGGATGTCTATAGTTCTGTAGTCTCATGAACGTCGATATATAGGTAGGTACTTATATAATATAATAATGCAGATAATAGTAATAACTATATTATCTATAATATGTTGACTTTGGTAAAATTTGTACGCACATCAAATCAAAGGTAGAAATTGGTAAAAAGTAAAAATACACTAATAAAAAAAAAAAAAATAATAGTAATAACAAAAAATGAACAAATAAAAAAACATGTACTGCAGCAGTATACCTTTTATAATAAAAAAAAAAGAAAATTATAAAATGTACATCAATTAAAACATAGCTGAAGGTATATAATATAATATTATGTTTATTGGTCTATTTATATAGTAGGTATATATATAATATTTATGTATATAGTGTATAGTGTATACATATATTATAATATTGTCATATGTTTTGTCGTTATCACATATGCGTTTAATATTATATAATATTTATACAGTGTGATTCACCAAGCATGTTCACCCCCATTTTAAAATTCTCGACGTATTTTTGTATTACTTAATTAGTGTCCTGTGGCGATATAAACTTTTGTAGGCCAAATGAGAATCCCCCTTTTTGTTTAAAATTATTTAACAGAAAATATTTTAAAAATTGTTATGTACCCAATTAAAAATCTGAACGTGTAATTTTTTAGTTGTTGAAATTTAAAATGTTTATAGTTTATATTATTTAGGATACCTATAATAGTCCTTAAAAATGGTTTTGCAAAAATATAAAATAGATGTAATATTAAATCTATGGTGTTTAAAATACTTGGACCATTTTTTACATTTTAAATGTTGATATTAATTACTACAGTTTTTAACCCACCATAACCCCTATATCTTCCAGACCCATTATCATGGACTTATTATCTTTAGTACAAAAAGTGAACTCAAAAATCACTTATTTAAATTTAGATTTTGATACATACCTAAACATTTTCAGAAAAATTATCCACCAAACAATTTACTGTAAAAAACGGGGGTTCTCGTTTGAAAAATAGAAGTTTGTATCTCCACAGGACACTCTTTAAGGAAGTAGGTACGTATTAGAAAAAATTCCAAGAATTGGAAAATATGGTTTTCGATTTGTTTAAAGATCCCAAAAAAATTGTTTTCAATATGCCGTATCAGTGACGAAAAAGAGGATGAGTAATGAGATTTATTGGAGAATTACCCTGTAGATAATATATATATATTAATATATTATATACGTATACATTATAAATATATACATACCTATTATATTATATATAAATTATAGGTACATTCATATATATATATTATGTTATTGGTCGGTGCGCGGATAAAAAGGAATAGATAGTGGGAATGTTGAAATGCTGTATACCTACTATTTTGTTGGTTGACAGATTGTTTGAATTTTTCATTGCGGAAATCGCCACATCGTATTTGACGAGAAAACGCTCCTCTCAAGAACCCTGATTTCACCGTGTACCATAACAGGAAAATAAATTACATGGTTTCTGACCGTAATTTCGTTTGTCACACAAAAATATTTTCCGTGTGTAAACTTTTAATTTTTTTTAAATATGTTTCTATGCATATAGGTAGGTATAAGTACTAAAATTATTTATTATGTTACAAAAATAAAATATGTTATTGATATTTTTAATACATTTGAAAATATTATGTGCCTACACCTATATCAATTAGCAGCAAATCCAATACAGCGTGTCTATAGTAAACTAAACGTTGAAAATAAAATCAGAAACATCGAATATAAAAACGTATGGAAACGATGTGGACGCAGTAGGTACAAGGTAAAATATATTATTAGTCTGAGTAATAAAACTGTACTGTTAGAGACTGTGTAATTTCCCCGTAATGTTACACGGTAAAATTGGTCGAGAGGAGCACTTTCGGTGTAAAACATGTGAAAAATTATGAATGAACATTGGACACGAACGAATACTTACGGGCACTAGGGGATAAGTCAAGAATTACTAGTTTTCAGAAAACGAGGAAACGTTTCGTTTCTTGAATGGCTGTTATACGGATTATGGTTTTATGGCTAACTTAAGACAAGACACAATACAACAATAATGCATTTTTCGGCGATAAAAACTAACGAAGTAAAACTTTAGGTAGGTTGGTCACCAGGCATCTGTCAGTTTTCTACAGCGTAGCGTATGAGCGATATAATCGACAAACCGCCAAAATTGACTTATTCCCATTAGGTATAGGTATACCTGCGCACCGATTGCATATTAAGACGTACATAAATAGGTATATAATATGATAATATAATAGGTACCTTTATAGGTACACATTATTATATAATAATATGAAATGTCGATTAATCATAACACACACACACACACACATACTCACACACACAAACACAGACACACACACACAAAGGAACTATAAAAACGTAATGATAATATTACATAGTTGAGTTTTGGTATAGGTAGGTACAACTAGTATACTACAGTCTAAAACATTTAGTATTTAGGATAACATTACAATAATATTATACAGTTTAAAACATACATAATATAATAATATATAGGTACTTAAAAATTGTCTAGGGTTCATAATATTATATAGTATATATTATATTAGATAGGTATACAAACGAAGAGCCACGCGGGGCCGAGGGAGGGAGAAACGGTGTGTGAAACCGAACAAACAGGGGAGGGACACTATATAATATGTAGTTATATTATAATAATAATATTATGATATATTGTTATAAATTTATAATATGTTATTTCTAGGTAACGTAATATTTTTTATTATATAATTTTTTTAAAAGCACCGGTGGTCACTACACACACACACACACACACACACACACACACACACACACACATCCACACAAACACAAACACACAAATACAAACACACAAACACTCGCGCACACATAAACACGCGCAAGTGAACATTATTATGAAAAAAAAACATGAAAAAAACTAAGGTAAATTTGAAAAATGTTGGTAGAGTTTAAACTTTCCTGTTAAACGGTTTTTTTGGAAAAAACACTATTCTCCCGAAAAATCAAAAAATCAGTAAAAACTACATTATAATACTAAAACTCGAAGTTCTTAGTCGGTGAAATGATTTTTGAGTAAAAAAAAGGAGGTACTCACCTAGGCACCTAGTTTAAATTTTATTTCTGACTGACCAATACCTTATGTTACCTTATCCTCTATTAGCCATCAGTATATTAGGAATCCATGGTCAGAAATTTGATGGCTATTATAGTAGGTAATATTATGCTTTCAAAAAACTGTGTGGGAAATTCACTGCGCACAATAAACTCCTTATTCGATCCTTATAAACTGTAATCACAGAATGCGTAGGTAACTGTTATACGGTATGCTTTAATCATAGCGTTTTTCGTCCAACTGCACTTGGTACAAAGGGACCATGTACGCAATACGCGTACTTTAGCGTGCACGTGAATGTAAAACATAAATATATATTACATTAGATAGATTAATTGACTTGGATGCGCCCAGGTCGAGAGTATAATATTAGAATACAAAACGCTAATCGTTTTGGGAATTTTTTTTTTTTGTTTAATACCGATATATAAATATACAAAATAATCCGTTTAAATACAATTTAACGTCTTATGATAAAAGCGTGCGTGCGCCGATAAATTGATATAATATTATTATTGTACACAGACTCATCAAAAATTCAGACTTTTACAAAATACAATATATTGTATTATATTTCTCACCACAATTATAGTTTTATTGGTATTTATCGAGTTTTTCTAGCATGGGACTAATTATTATTGTTTTTGGAATGTCATTCTTTACGGTGTACGGTTTTCCCGTATTTTTCTTTCGTACAAAAATATTCGTATTAGGGTATAATATTATCAAACGGGGAAACAAAACAGGTCGAGAATCGAAAAATAATAATACAAAATGTTAAATAATTTGAATATTAATAATTAGTATTGCATTTTTTTTTGATAAAATAAAATTTCAAAGTCAATAGTAATTTTTCTGTAAAAATGTATTCATTTCGAAAGTTCTTGAACGACTACTGCATGTGTACAAATCACCTAGATGTTTTATAATAACTTATTAAATGGTATATTAAATGGTCCTATTCCTTGCAAGACCATTCGAGTGAATATAAATTTCGAACAATAATAGTTAATACCATGTCGTTTGAAAACTTTTCGAAGTATTCTGTATTTCGAACCTATTATAGGCCCCAATTGTTCTGAATCACGACCACCCATAATATAATGTAATAATAAACATCGTAAAAAAATAATCAATTAAAAATTATTATAATATCCGAAATGCCACTTAAACGTATTATATTTCGTATTTTATCGTATAAATAGCAAAGTATAATAATATTGTATTGGTTGTGAATATTGTGGTGCACGGAAACAGAAAAAAAATTATCACCCAGACGTATATTGTGGTGAAAAAAACTCGGCCCACACCAAAATGTTATGCAATATAGTACCTATATCATGTACTTATCTACAGTATCTACTATCTATCTATGTTAGACATATAGGTAACAACTAGGAAATATTTTGTCGTTATATTGTTATATATTGAATCGAATATACATTATATGGGGCACGCATATGAGGAGAAATATTACAAATATTGTCATCTTTAACAAACAAAATATTGACAATTTGTGTTTGACGACGATCTCTACAAAAATCATGAAGGTCTATAAGTGGAATATTATAATTTAGATATGACATTTTTTTTTTAACTTAACTGCAAGGGGATGTTTCTTAACCATTCTCCCTAAATACTTTCTTGCATTATACATATATGTACTTTTCGTAATATTATTATTGTTGAAGGAGGACGCGTATAATCTGTGCCGGTGGCAGCGCGGAACGCAGAGGCCCGGAAGGTTCGTATAGTGTATACATATTGCATACATATTGCATAATATTAGTATATTACATTAAAAATATTATAAATAGCCGTGTGTTATAATAATATAGTATTATAGATAAAAATTAATAAAAATGGATAGAAATCATCGAAAGGAAAAAATCGACCGGAGATATGTAACTGCGTGATATGTGGCGTAAAATTTGCGGGGGACGATAACCACGAAATAGGGTTTGGCGGGGACAATAACGAACAACGCGTCGTCGTTATAGTATAATATGACTCACTATGAATTAGGTAGGTATATTATATTATATATTTACATCTATATTACCGATTTTAATATCGGTTGTTCCGGTATCGTAACTCGTTAGGTTATAATATAGGTTCACGTCAACACATTTGTGTGACCGGAGTCGGAGTGACCGCGACAACCACGTGGATATTAATGGTAGGTATATGTGTCGACACGTGGTCGATATGATTATTATTCGAGTAGGTAGGTAACTGGTAAGTAATATTATTACTACTGTATATACAACAACGATTATTCCATCCGACGATACAACAGAAACGGACGGAATTTCAGGCGGCAGTATTTCGTAGGTGCATGCATTACCTATATAATTATTATGTCAATCGTCTAGTAAGGAATATAAGAATAATTACGACTGCAAACGAGTCCCTTTCTAGATAAATACTATGCGATATCCGCGGAGAGTATTTCACATAAAAAGTCGATGACAATATTCTGCGGTCATCATGAACGAGCTAGTATAAATAGAAGCACATATTAAGCAAAAACTGTGAAACTAACTATGGAAATCGACAGACACCTGTTTCGTACTGTCTATGATCTATCGATCTGCGATCAACAGGAGGTTTCTACATAGAAATCGTGATAATATTTAAGAATTATTATATATCATTTATAGTTGTATATAGTTATTTTTAGAATATATAAATCGAATTGATATAGGCTAAGGACAATATTGTTATTGTATATATTGAGATGACATTTTTTTCTGCTCTCAACTATTAATTTCCTGTATATATATATTATATGAGATAACAAACATTGGACCCGAAGCGTGAACTCTCTATATAATATATCTATATAGATTGGTCCAGTAACAATCGTATTTAAATGCATATCTAACATCCGTTAAAACACCACAAAAACTATTCGATCTCGATTCATTGGCGGAAATCAGTGGTGGCGGGATGGTTGCTTGTATGGCATAGTATTTCCCTAAAAGTCGTCCTGGTCAAATTTAAAACAACTGGAAAAATAATTTTGATATTTTAGATCTACGAATCTTTCCAACATAGAAAACTGTGGTAAATCGGTAAATGTTTAATAAAAATAATAGGTGTGACTGAATATTTAAATAATTTTGATAGAAATTGTGTAAACGCGAATCACGACCACACCTTATAGTGTTCTATAACACTTATGATATATCAGTGCTGATCCAAACCTAACTTGACCAAGGCTGTTGTGATCGGACTTTACGTATCGGAGTGTTTAAATGAAAATTTTGAAGTTTTTAATATTATTTATTATGACATTTTAACATCGTTAAAAGAGACTTTTTTTTTATAGGTAGTTATTGTAAGTTGTTAGTTGTTATCATCCCTCCCCACCCCTTAATAATTTTACCAGATTTCCGCCCATGTTTCGATCACAACAACGGCATAATATGATAAACATACACACACACCTACACATAAAAACACATACTTACGCACACATACACACACACACACACACACACAATATTTATATATTTATCACAACAAATATTTAATAAGCAATTGATCTATTTATTATAACGACGATTCGATGAACGATCATCAGACGTAACTCTCATGCGGCTGATGGAGTTTCAGTATGCCCGCCGTGGTGATGTTCAACCGCTTGATGATGTGCCGGCCACCGCCAGACGTCCGGCTGCTAGGCTCGACCCCCGATACGACGGTGACGCCGTTACGCTTCATCCGGGCGTAAATGTTGGCCGTGGCCGCCGACGTCCTCCGGTCGCTGCCACCCCCGTCGCTCTTGACGCTTGACGAGGCGGTGGTGGTGGTGGTGCCGCCGGTGGCCGAGCCGCCCGCGTGCGCCGACGTCGTGGTCACCGTGCCCTTGCGGCCCAAATGTCGGTTGGCCCACGGGCCGCGGCGCAGGCCACACAGCCGCCGGAACCCGTCCCGGAACTTGGACGACATCAGGTTGTACAGGATGGGGTTGAGTGCCGAGTTGATGTACAGCATAATCCGGCTGAAGAACAGCAGCAAGTAGAAGTTCTTGACGCCGAGCATCTCCATGATGTTGTAGTTGGGCGGCGCCAGAATGATCCACAAGATGAGCGCCCGAAACGGCAGCAAGCACATGAAGAAGGACACGACCACGGTGCCCAGCATGAGCACCACTTGCCGGCGGTACCGGAGCGCCGCGCGGTTGGTGTTCGGCGCCACCGTTCCCGGGTTGGCCATCAGGTGCCGAGCGATGATCACGTACAGTATGGACAACACGAACAGTGGCACCACGAAGAACACCGATATTGTGCCGACGAAGAACAGCACCGGCCACACGGTGAACGCCTCGGTACGGCACACCGGCACCAGCGTACCGTCCACGTACTCTTCCCAGTGGTAGTCGGGCAGTCTGAGCATCGGGCTGCGAACACGAAGAAAAAACACACGTGCGCGCGCCCACGACCGACGTGGCACGCGCGCGTGCGCGTCAATGATTAGTATATTGTGTCGTATAAAATGTCGTAAAAGCTGCAGCAGTGCACATAATATACAATGCACATCATGTCTTGCAGCAATGTCATAATATTTGGGTGTCACTGCGTAACATTATATTGCCGTCTGAATGGGGTTATTTTAAGCTGCATCAGACGACATACTATATTATACAATGTTATATTATAGTTTATGATGCAGTGAAACCTCTAAATACCGGACACTCCGGTCGCTGGGATTTTGTCAGCTATTCAGAGATGTCCATCAGGGGAGGTTTTGCTGTATTATATTTGGACGTTTTTATGGATAATACACATTATATAGTGACGTAATACGTTTTATTGTGTTTTATATAATATGCTCGTTGAGCAGTAATTATTTTAACGCACTGCACTCATTTTTCAATTATAGATTTCAAGTTTTACCGGTCTAGATATCTCAAAAAAACCTGGGTCCTGGAGCAATAAATATAATTCCAAAATGGAAAAAAGTAAAATAGTCTGAACGTTTTTAACTCGCCGATCGTCATAGTATTTGGAAGTGGGGCGGTGAACTTGAAATTGTTCAGGGCAAGGCTAATATTTCACCCACCCACTCGGCACTCATTGAAAACCAGATAAAGGCATTTACTGTCGTGTTTTTAATAACCTGTCATAGTAAATACTAAAATACTAAATAATTACCCGTTGGCAATTACCTATCAGCTCACTACCCTTTAGAAACTCAAAGGTGGCCGTCATGCCTCTCTCTTCATGCCATTACCCCTTCGTCACGATGTTCTAAATAGGAAAGGGATTGAATACAGTTTTTAAAACGATGTTTATGTTACTTAGATTTTTAAAAGGAAGGAACTTATTTTGAAGCCTCAAACCACGTTATACTATATTTTATTTAAATGGCAATCTATTCTATGATACGAAAAAAAATTTGAAATATGTTACTTTATTCAAATAAGGTATTGGCGACATATACCTGTTGATGGATTTTTTAGTAAAAATTTTAATTTTAGTGAATTTTGAGGTGGAAGGATTTCCGAGCGAACTTCAAACCCAAGCTAGATAGTTTACGTACCGTCGAATAACAATGTTGCCAAAAAAAGTTTTCATAAATGTTCATTCTAACTAGGAAAGAGATTGAAAACAGTTTTTAAAACGGTGTTTATGTTACTTGGATTTTTAAAAGGAGGGAGCTTATTTTGAGGCCCCAAACTGTGCTATACTATTTAGTTAAATGACGTTCTATACGTTGATACAAAAAAAATTTGGAAAATGTTACTTTTTTCGAACTTAGGTGTTGTCGACATACCTGTTGATGACTTATTTAATACAAATTTTACTTTTAGTGAATTTGGTAGTGGAAGGATTTCCGATCGAACTTCAAAACTAAGCTACATAGTTTACAGCACCGTCGGAGTAACAATTTTGTCAAAAAAATTGTGTTTGGGGAGCGTACGTTCATTATGTTATTGATCGGTGATATGTCGATATAAAGAATTAGGTACGTATTTAGTTACAAAAATGGTAGATCGAAAAAATTTGAGTATTGCAGTGCGTTAAAAGAACCGATCGGCATCGTATACACTATACACTATACAGTGCGCGTGTGTCCTTTTAAACGTAAAACACAATATTTCTATCCAGTGATATCCAGAGTTAAATGGAGTTTTCAGGAGAAGTTTGGGAATACGGAAATACACATTTTTTGATGATTTTTAGGTGTTTTGTCCTTTCATTGAGTGCACGCACAATACAAATTTAATTTTATCTATAATATTGCTACATGTATTTTCAACACTGAATTGGATAGATTGGATTTTTCTAAGTATTTTGATTTCTTAACTATTTCTTAAACCAAAATCCACTGCATAAAGTCAGAATAAAAATACACCAAATCGCTTTGAAATTTGGATAATCATATCCACACATTATCATTAAAACATAACCTCGTCAAAATTTGTAACTTGTCAATTTTGAGTTTAGAATCATATGCTTAAAACTTAAAAGGTCCAAATCGCTTAAATAAATTCGGTCCAACCATAAATATAGTTTTGGAAATACGCTTTGATGTAAATAAACAAAAACGCTTGTGTACGCTTTGTTTCATATTCTATTATGCGCACGTGCACAATAAAATTACTAAAAAGTTGTATTTCGTAAAAAAATGTGTATTTCAGAATTCTCTCACTCATTCCGAAAACCCCATTTTCAATTCGAGGCCACTGGACAAAATTATTTTATTTAAATTTAACAGATTTACTCTCTGTATAATTGAAACGCAGCTTAAGAGCGAGGGTAGGCTTATGGACCTGTTGTGCATGTATATAATATAATAAATATTTACGTATATATATTTGCAGCAGATAACGATAATACATACCAATCTCGATCGCGTTAAACCTAATATTATTTGGCGGGTTCAATATATTATATTATATAATATTATAAAGAAGTGTGTCACGCTGGCTGCGTGTTATCGTCACCCTGGGCCCGATTTCGTACAAGCACGATTCCTTCGTCCAGATGATCTTGATTTATGTAATTTGGGGCCCGGAGCGATACAAAAATATATGGGCGTCTATTCCTACTTTATGCATATAATATTTTGACGAAACTACGAAATATAGTAATACACAATAGTAATAACATGATAATTCACATTTGTGTTTGATACGGACATATTTTATATCCAAGAAGTAAAAAAAAAAACGATTGAGAAGAAATCGTTGGAACTACCACCATGTATATGTGTTTTTCTTTTGTTTTTTAATATTAAATTTTTTTCGAACAGCTTGTATGTATTTTACCGACATATGTGTTTAATGTCTGCATAAAGATGTACCTACCTATATTGATTGCGTCAGCGCAAAAAAAAAAACTTGGCAAAATAAATTTATAACAATATATTAAGTATAGGTATACGGCAGGCCAAATAATGAATAATATTATGTATCTTTATGTCGTACACGACGTCTGTTTAAATCCCGTAAAATATATTATGATCGTAAAAATGTGAATGTTCCTGCAAGATCCGTCGTTACTCAACAGTTAGGTCTTAACCTATACATCGGGCTGAGCACACTTTATCAACGACCGCGGAAATTGGTATGTATTATCGTAAAAATATTATTGCAGCACGATATTGTTGCAGGCAATCTATAAACTCCGAGTGACAGCCGCCGCCGCCGACAACAATAATTATTATAAAATAATATACAATGTTTATTTACGTCGAAACGATCGAGCGACGTAGAGTCGTTCGACTATAAGACGTGAATATTATTTACGATATAGTATAATATAGTATTAAGCACTTCCAAAATTTAAAGTACCTGCAGCGGCAGTCTCCCGGAGAGCTTCTTTGCAAAACAAGACGAAATGTATTAATATTATAATATGTAATATGTAGACAACTAGACATATATTATGGAAGTATGAAATGTATGGTAAAATATAATGTTTTAATAATATAAAGAATAATATATTATAACGACAACAAGCGAGAAGAACCCAAAACCGTTTTGATCGCACATGATGCGGCAATTTTAGCAATACGACAGTAAAGTTATAGTATGTATATATATATATGACACGGCCGTAAACTTACCATATGGTTCGGTCAAAGAAATTATTATTATGTGTCAATGGTCGAAAGGGATAAATACTCTAAGCAGGTAAGGTGTGACATTTCAAAACGTACTATTTCCATTTTACACTTTTTTTTGAGAAATCACGGTTTTCTATTTTTAATTACCAGTGGAAATAGAACGCTATGTATTTACCTCAATTATATATTCCCTATATCTTCATACTATGGGAAATAGTACGTTTTGTACAATTTGAGAAATTGGTACGTTTTGCGTCAATTTGTCAAATGAACAAGCTATTTAACATGGGAAATACTAAGTTTTGACATAATTTTGAAAATAGTGCATTTGGAAAAATGTTGCCTTTGGAAATGATGCGTTTTGCGTCATTTATGAGTTTAAAATTGATTTCAACAAAGGAAATAGTACGTTTTGGTTCAATTTGACCACGCTATTCGATTCCTCGTCCATTTTTACATAAGAATCCATGTATAACTCAATTTTGTCAATTTTGGAAATAGTACGTTTTGAAATGTCACCACACGTATATGCTTACAAGAATATCATCTCAAGAATTTCGATGTACTCTTATTTTTATAAACGCCAGTCCCAGGATGGACCGGACGGTCGAGACACTGTGACATTTTCCGATTAGCCAGTGTCTATAATTGTAAACCAAAACAATTCTAGTGTACAGTCGTAAAAAATAAGGAGGAGTTTTTTTAATTTAAACTAATATATTTTTATAAAATATTTCAAAGATTAGATACTGTTTGTCTGTTTAATTTACTAATCCCCCTCCACACCCATACAAGCATAAACTCGATCAAAATATGTCGACTGCAAAAACCACCCTCAGTTGTATTTTTTTTTATTTGTATGTAGTAGGTATACACATTTAAATATACGTTATGTAGTTGTGGCAACTCAAAGTCAAATTATTAAATCGATATAATACTATGTTTTATTGTTTTGGTTTGCTCTCGATAATAATGTCACCTATCTGCAGGTTATCCGTCCATCAGGGCGAAGGCATAACTCGAGTACGCGACCATGTCATACATATATAATTGTTATACTTGAAAAGTATTTTTTGTCTAACGACGATTGCGTCATTATATACAATTGTCGTTTAGACGTCTCAAATGATACGGACGTCACAAAAACAGTACAAAAGACGAGTACACATCACTATATTATTTTAAACACGAGCTGCACTTTTTATTATTTTAACGGCAGTTATTTACGCGAAAACGAAAACAACACCGATGTGTACAGCACTTGCCAATTTAGCAATGGTATTTTTTTTCCGCAGCTTGTATATTATAATGTGTATAATAATTTATATACTCGTTACGTATAGGTATTTATTACATACGGAAAACGCCATCGATTATATTAATAATATTATTATTATTATATGGTTATCGTGAATCGTGATCTATTATATTTTAATTTATTGCCGACTTTAGTATATTATGTCTTAATGTCGAATAACGATATAAAACGCATACTATGGCCCGCGTAATATAATGTGATAAACAATATATAAACAATAATATGAGAACCGCAACAGGGCAATACATGAACGGCGCTAAGCGATCGCCTCCGGAAAACCGATGAGCCAATTTACGAGTACAAAAAAAATAATAATAATAATAAACAACAACACAATATACAAAAGCGTTTATATATATTTATATGCAGCCTATGAAATAATAATAACGTAATTTAAGCGTTAATTATATTACAATATAGTACATTTTGTTGTAATATAATAATAATAATAATAATAATATGACTCTTAATCGTGTCGCTTTTGCAATATTTCATTCGCTCGTAATATGACGCACTATAATATATTATAATAATAATCAAAGCTTGCCCAAGCCGCGATAATATGATAGTATCAGCTGCCGCGTGAAATAATAATATTATATATAAACGAACACATATTATAATATATCGTATAGACGTGGTTATAGGTAGAGACTCGAAAGAAGAAATATTTGCAACCTTAGTACACGAAAGAAAGACACAGCCGAGAAGAACGCGATTCAATCGACCGTATGAAACAAAACAATCTACATTACAATGCAGACCGTCAGTAGACGCGTGTGACTCTTGAACCGATTTTTCCGACCATCGGCCAATCCCGCGTTATAAAAGTAAGTTTGACATTGTTCGGAAAACAATGCGTAAATCGTTCGTGTTTTGTAGGTACGACGGTCGTTTGAAAATCGATACGGTTCACACGTGTACCGGGTATGTCATCTTAATAGTAGGCGTTAAACGTATAATATTATAGTTGGTGATATTTCCGTTTCGGACACTCGTGTGATATTAATATATTTTACACAATGAAAACGCGCGTAGTATTATATATATATATATAATAAATTATGACATGCACGTCTTCAAAACGGTATTAGTTTGGCGTAACGCATACAATACATTCACGTAGGCCAAGTATATAATGTTTGTTTCGTAGTCGAAATATGTAATAAGCTCAGAAAGCAGTGGCGGACCTACGGAGGGTGGTATGGATGAGGGTCATATTATCTCTTCCGAATCCTCCCGTGGGATAAGCAAAACTGCACGCTCGCCAAGAAAGTTACATTTTGTCTGAAATCTTTAATGATTACAATTTTTTGTGCACATATTATTATAATACGAAACGTTTACATTATATGTACGTAAAAAGTTGTGCATCCCCTCCATGGGAAAATTCTAAATCCGCCACTGTTTGAATGTCTATATATTATGATATATATAATATAATATGACAACAACACAGATCGCATTGCGAAAGCGCCGCAGAATATAATATATATAAGTACGCAAGTATATTCTAGCCAAAGCAGCTAGTCGTTTTAATATTCGAATAACAAAAAAAAAAAGCCTATGTTATGACAGTGCTAATAGAAGACGTAAATAAATAATTAATAAAAAAATAATAATAATAATAATGAAATACTACCGTTTTATATAATTTTTTTTAGATCCTTCTCCGGCTTTAGAATCTTCGGTGCGTTGACCTATATAATATTATAATATAGTAAATATGTCATTCTCTCTCAGTCTCTCTCTCCCTCTATCTTTCTCTTTCTGTATATTATTATGATATTATATCATCATATCAATAAAATAGCGTGTATGCCGTAGGTACGTACTTGTGGAATGTGCGGAAATGCAAATACTATGTGTGCGATATAGAACGATTGTAGATACCTATTATTCTAAATGTACCGCATGTGTGCAGGATACTAAAAAGTATACGTGGAGTGAGTACAAAATAAATAAAATATATCATATTGTTGAAAAAATTGTTTTAAATGGGAGTGCAGCTTGTAGGTCACATACAGATCTAAATAATATGCGTGTGGTCGTCTTATAATAAACTAATTGATAATCTCAAAGCTATACGCGTGTACGTAATATGTGGTAAATTGGGTCACGGCCCTCAGTCTTACAATTTAGAAATTACAATGTGTACCTTGCATGTCGGTGTCGTACGTAGAAAAAAGTTTCGGGGGGGTTTTTTTATTTTTTGAAAATTTGCAGATATTGAAAATTATAACTATTTTTTTTTGTTTTAAACCCAATGTAGGTACTACGCTTCATTATTATAAACGTACAATACTTATAATATTGAAAACGTAGGTACGATAGGAATAAAAACCACAGAATTACATCTACACTGCAGACTAAAATAGGTAGGTACCTAGTATTTGTAATTGTTGATAACCGTAAAACCGTAACCCAAACAATGTCGGTGAGCGGCTTGAACTTTTTGAAAACCCAAGACCTGTGGTAGGTGTCTGCGACTTATGCATAGGTAACTGAATGTCCGTATCGCTGTACGCTGCAGTGTACAATTGTATGTAATGGTGTCTAAGCGAGAACTCATCATATCGGCCACGGCGCAGCCGTACCTGCTATTACAAAAAACAAATAAATACGCAATTTTTTTCTCGATCGCAAGCTTAGCTGATCTTATAAATTCTGCAATAGCCGGTCACTAAATTAGTAATACATAGGTTTCAGTAGGACTCGGGTAGATATTCACATACTAGAGCACTCTCGCACAACTCGCAAGGGTCACCGAAGTTGCATTAAACGTTTCGTGGAATTCGCCAATGTATAAGAGCATCCTGTATAGTTGTTGAAATAATTTGCTTAATATAAATCAGCCTATATATATGTATGTAACAACCACTATTTCCGTCTCAAAAACAAATTCCCGTGAGATTTCGCACACGGACTAGCATCACTGTGTATAGTATAACAAATAATAATATAAGTACCAATACACAGACACGCAGTACGCACTACACGCTCGCTCCTTATCTTCGGATTTTTCGTATGAAATATCACGATAATAGATAGGTATAATATAAGATATTATTATGTGTAAAATAATAATAATTATCGTAACGCTGTAGACCAAAAATAATGAACAAAAATCGTCCCTATAACACAATACAGTAGATTCTCGCGGGTTAATAAAAAATTCTCCTTCATACGCTATAACACTTAACTGGTTTTTGATATCTCGACATTTTTATTAACTCGAGTTTTTCTTTTCCTCCTTGAACTTCGACTCTTCGAGAGTCGACTGTGTGCAGGAGGTAAATCGTTGACATGATACTATCAGCAGCAGTGGCGTATACCGAGGGTTAATTTTTGTGTGTGGGTGGTGACTATAGTGGGTTATTACAACCCTCAAACCCCCGATCGTGATGGTCGTGCCACTAAGCAGCAGTATACGTTATTATCATGACGTGTATAACTTATTATAATTTTTTACGGAAAACAACCTCACCCACTTGTTGAATTGTGATTCAGGCATAATATATTATTATTAAATATATGTGATAATAAAAAGAACGCAGCACGTTTTTTTACATATTATGTTTATATAGCTCGTATGTATAATAATATAATAATTTTGATTTATTTTAATCTCAGATGCGGTAAACGTGTGCAGGCACGGATATAGTATAATATAGGCACTTGCGTAATATTCAATAATAATAATAATAATAATAATGACTTGTAAATAAATAATGTGACATTAAATAACAATTACGAACATAATATACAATAATAACTTTATAACTTTTAAAATTTTTGCCAATATATATAAAGTTAATAATACGTATCGGCTACACAATTTAAAACAATATACACTTACGCCTAACAGTATAGTTATAAATTATAATAGGTATAAACGGTACAATATATTATTATATTCTCGTTGTGCACAAAAATCGTATACAAAAAAAAAAAAAAAATTATAATAATAAAAATAGTCGTACTTATATAATTACAATATAATATAATAAAACAATAAATATATAATATTGAGTATTTACAATAATAATATTGTAACAGTGCGTACCTATAAGTAAGAAATAAAAATATATTATAGGCATAATAATTATACATAGGTAATTATCGGAGTAAACGGTGGGTGGCGGCGGTATAATACATAATAGGTAATCAGTAACATATCGAAAATGTGTATATTATATAATATTTAAGTAAAGTAATAATAATAATAATAACAATAATAAATAATAGAAATCTTGCTTAGTGACTAGTCGAGTTAATTCGCGATTTCTGATGAATCGAAAATACATATTATATTTTAATAACAATAATACCTCTACTTTATCGGTGACGTACGTCTGTATGACGATATAATATAATATTGTATAATTTGTTACGACGGTCGTGCGATTGTACCTGTAAATCGTAATGGGAACGTAAAGGACCGACTGGAAGTTCAAACTCAAAATAAATTCTTAATCGGCCACGGCCGTCATCGTTCTATCGGTCTAATAATCCTGCAGCTGATATCGATGAAATCGAAAAATTAAATAAAACATATATATATATATACTTTAGAATTTTAGATTCATCAATCTTCCCGTCTACAGCAGCTAAATATCTCCAAACAAAATCGATTCGTGTTTTTTTTTCATAATGTATTCCTAGGAAAAGTCGACGGGCAATTTATTTTTTTAACGTCATACAATATTATACTGTTATATTGCTCAAACGTCTTATATTTGTTAAGTCTGTGATTTATAATATTAGACGCTGAAAACCAACCGACGATATAGCGCAGTCGTTCGCTTCACACAATTTACGCCCGCGATGTCGGCTTTAACAGTAATATTGTTTTGATAAGACGAAAAAAACAATAACAGGTGTCTAGGTATGTTGCAACGTGGAAATGTTGTCTTTCCAGTACCTATAGTGATAAGCAGGGCCCGGATTTCAATGCAATGCGCATTATTTTTGGGTCCTATACAACAATGCATACCCAAGTTCATAGTTTATTTAATGTAAAAAATAGGTACCTACTTCAAAAGTGAAACTTTTAGTTTACGTTTTTAAATTTTTTTGAGTATCTTTTAGCATTTTTGGGTTATTTTAATTATTAATTCATTGTACAAGATTTTAGTGTAAATTATGAAATTGAAATCATATATCAAGAAATATCGTTTCCATGCTTAAATAGTTACATCGCGATCGCGTTTATTTCAAGTATACTATTATTTTATTTATTGGCGTGTTTCAAATGTTGGTATTTTGTTTTTGTATTATTGTCAGCTTGATTATTGAATCAAAGAAGTAATAAAAATGCTGAAAGTTTAACCGCCGGGCGTCAACTTATTATCGCTTGCGTGCCTATATCAAAAAGATTCGAGTCATATTTTAAGGGCATTGTTATTGTGTTGTAAAGGAATATTTTTTTGGAATATTTGGTTATTTTTCAAAGCATTTAAAAAAAGTTTTTAGATCACTTAAACCCGGGCCATAGTGATAAGTTTGTCGTACTATCAGAAATCGCACCTTAAGGACAAATATAAAATATTTACCTACTATAAAATCAACAAATGTACGTCTTACAATCGTATAATACATTGTGTGCGAGAGGAAGACCAGTCGTCGTTCGCTTATTATATTATATTATGTACATAATTTACTATTTAGCTGTATAGGAATGTCGAGTAGGCCCACAAAACGCGACCGTCGCATAATATTTCGGTCTCATCGATTGACGGGAAGACGTCGTACGCGGACATCGTTTAGTGAACGGACTTGGGTAATATAATAATAGTTTCGCGCGAAAATACGATTATTATAATTTATTTATTTATATTATATTATATTATACGAAGGCAAAAAAATGTGCATGACCGACCGTAATGCGTTTTCAATCGTTGAACGTTTAGACGTTTAGAGGGGCAGTTACCCAATATTATTATTATATAGCTAGGTTTATAATATGTAATAATACATATTATATTTTATGAGTGCGGTGCGTGTTTTGCAAACGAGGTGGGTGTTTGTGTTCGACTTTGTGCGGGTAGGTAAAAAACACGCGATAAGCGAAACAAATAATTATTAAAACGCGCGAAGACAAAACGGCACGCGTTTCATTATAATTAAACAATTTACAAGTGCTCGCCGCTGGCATAACAAATAACGACGAGTGATGTTGTAATAGTATACATGTAAATTATAATTTGCTGCTATACATAGGTATGGCCTTTTAATTGAATTTATATAGAGTTACTGCGGCCGGCGGAATAAAATTAGTATAACACTCCAAGACAGGAGCTGATGTTCGATATTATTATACACTGTCAGCATAGGGCTCAGCCGGTGGCGGTAGTGATGCTTCGGTTCATACGATTTAGATATTATCAGGTCGATTATTCAAGCATGCACGCCCCCCCCCCCCCGATTTTCTCTCTAATAAAATGCATTTATTTAAATTGTAGTTGATGTAATTTTTATGAATCTGAATGATGGCATTTTTTTCCAGTCTAGATATTTACCTACCACTATAACTAAGGAAATATTGCATAGTACTTTTTATGAATATTTTAGAGAAAAGGTCGTGTTCAATAATTTTTTTTAAATTTAAAAGCTATTGAATCGCTTCCGATTTCCACCATTGGCAAATGTATGGTATAAACATTTTAGCGTACATTGAAAAGTATTATTTATATCCGAAAAAATCTTTAAAATAAAAATTGTTTATCATGAAAGAAATTTTCCAGGCGAGTGAATACATAAATTTTCTTTCGTACTTATATATCATTGTTGTTGTTATTATTTTTACGGTGCGTTTGAAGATCGAAAGTGCTGAAAAGTTTTTGGACGCAGCAGCAGTTACCATACGTGGACACATAATATATATAAATATATATATTATAATATGAGGCAGACACGCGTGTCGTACTTATTGTCGCACGATAAATCAAAAAATTTAGGTTATGAAATATCAAAGTAAAAAAAAAATTCTACGACCGATAGCGAAGGAGTTCGAAGGCCGCGCCTGGCTGTTTATATATATTTTATTTTCGTGCTTATTCGTAAATACTGCTTGGAATATTATGATGATGATAATAATAATAATATTATATTATTGTTTAAGACCAAGTTTTCTCTTCATTTTTTGAATATATCATTATGAATATAATACAATATATAATAATATTGTTCGTCGAAAGGATGCGTATAAATGTATAATAATAATATATTTTTTACTCGCAGAAATATGTTTGAACGACCATGCACATATATACACTTACGACAGATTCATTTAAATATGTTATATACTTATAGGCTATTGTAAGACTTAAATTGAATGCGGGGAGTGGACTTTTTCCAGAAGAGTCATCATATAGGAGAAACTATTGAAACGCGATTTTCGAAAATGTCTAATGAAATTATATAGAGATCCACGGGGTTATTATAATATTTGTGGAATTTTTGATTTATTTCAACTATATAAAAAAAAACGCAAACATTAGACTTTAATCGAATCATAATGTTGATTTTTTGAAATTAGAATTATTCAAATGTCCCTTAGCCGTTAAATATAATATTCTATTGCTGCATGTCTTTGGGTATTTTTAGACAGGGACACAGCCGGGGGGGGGGGGGGGGTTACGCTTTATATTGTACCGTTCCCGATTTGGCAGGCGAACGAGCACCGCGATTGGACCTTTATACTTTTATTATTTTGTTATCGGATAAAACTTTCAGCTAACGACGAGCACCGCAACAATGCGACATTACGTGCTTGTATGTACCTATAATCGTTAAGTCTCGACGGTTCCGACTTTAACATTGCGAACTTGTATGTAACATATATTATTATCATAACGACAGTAATTTTGAGATTTAGTAAAACGGTTTTAATGTCCACGAAAATGGCGTTAGTCAAATTTCGAAACGTATTATATAGATAAGTACCTAAATAAATACACGTAGCGTGTGCAACGGTCCAATGAACCCCGCGTAAAGTCGTACACTTATTAAAATTAAATAAAAACGAACGAGTAAAAAATCAAAAAGACTAAATGCTATTTAATAACAAATAATAATAATAATACGATAACGACGATTCGACTAGAGATGCGATTCGATGTCGGGACGAGACAATCGTGCGGCCGAGCTACAACGACAATAACTAAATATTATTACAAGTAAATTTATAATATAAACATAATAATAATAGATTTAAAAATGGTTTGGTTGCCCATTGGCTAATGATGATGAGATGTCCAACGCACTGAAACCAAAAAGCTTGACACGTCACGTTACGGATGGTCCATTGTGTGACAAGGACGGGAAGTGAGCCATTTCTGACAAATTTATATTTTTCGTGATAAGGAGCTTATCGAACCACTAAATATGGCTCGGGACCGACGAGTGAGTAACACACTAACACTGTATACTGTAGTTACTATAGTATGAAAGTTCTTATCAAAATGGATATTATATAATGTATTATGTTGACATTATCTCTGGGATAATAATATCTTCGATAATTGCTTAACTTAAACCGTGCCATCACAGGTGTCACAGGGAGTTTTCTGAGTGGTGGGGAGAAATACGTGTTATTTTCCTGTCTATTTAATTTGACTGCCAGGCCGCAACTTATCATCATGGGTCGATGGGCAATCACAATATACTACCTACCTCAAATCGTGGTACAATCACATACCTACTTATGATACATATGGTAGCTTATCGTTTACAATAATTTAAAATACTCGATAGGGTTTTAAAAAAAAGATAATATTCTCAATACAATATTTAAGAATCGATACGAATTAATAAAAATAGGTATATAGTTTGTGGAAAGCTGCTGTCGGCGGCGGCGGCGGTCATACAAAACTCTCCTTCAGATGATCGTCGTCGACCTGCAGACGCGTCTTCACGCCGTGGTGACGGCCGAACAGAGCAGTGACTACTGCCGCGGCCGTGTTGGTGGCGGCGGTGACGTCGACGTGCCGCCGAACCGAACCGTTTCCGGTTCCGTTGCCGTTTCCGGTTCCGTTACTGCCGCGCGTCGGCGGTCCACTACACGACCGAGACAGCGTCGTGGTGAGCGTGCCGGTGGGTCGAAGTCGGAACACGTCCCGGCGGCGCCCGCGTCGTCTGCGTCGGCGTCCGCCACACCCGACTACGCCGCAACCGCCCGAGCCGCCGCCGTCGTAGCCGTCGTAACCGTCGTCGACGCCGCCACACCGGGACCGGCAGAGCTTGCAGAATCCGCGTCGGAACTTTGAGGACATCAGGTTGTACAGGATCGGGTTGACGGCCGAGTTCAGGTAGACCATGATCCGGGACGCGTACAGTATGATGTAGTAGTGCTTGAAGCCAAGGTCCAGGAACGTGTGCTCGGGCACCAGGATGATCCACATGGTGAACACGCGGAACGGGAGCAAGCACACGAAGAAGGACAGAACCACGGTAGCCAGCATGAGCACCACTTGCCGGCGGGCGCGCTGGTTGCACGCGCTGTCCGTGCAACTGGTGCCCGGGTCGGCCATCAGGTGCGCGGCGATCACCGTGTACAGGACGACCAGCACGAACAGCGGTACCACGAAGAACGCTCCGATGATGGCCACGAAGAACGCTATCGGCCAGAACGTGTTCGCCTTGGTCAGGCACACGGGCACCTTGGTGCCGTCGATGTAGTCCATTTGCGTGTATTCCGAGATCATTGTGATCGGACTGCGAACAGAAGAATAAAAACAAAAACAAAAACAAAAATATGCGATTGTGCTCTCTGATGATCGGACAACGACAGAAATAACGACAAAAACAAAAACAACAAAAATAATAAAATTATGATAATATAGGCAAGCGTGTGAGTAGGTATTCTTTACATATTATTATATAATACAAGCCACATAAGTATAAAGCATAATAATTTAATATCGGTACGCGCGCAGTCAAGTACCTACCTATATTTGTATCGTGATACCTATATTATAATCAAATACGTGTCTGAAGTGTTTGATTCATTTTAATTTTTAATATTATCGTTTTTTGTAGACTTTGAAGATATTACATTGAAGACATTCTACATGGTATAACCGAGGTAAATATGACTTACGAATTAATAAATATAATTTTAATATTATGTTCCATATTATGTTCCACGCATTACGTACTTTTTATTAATTATAATTATTTACAAAACTGATACCTATTACATTTATATGATCTACTATTATAATCGATATAATATAGAGATTTAATAGCACTTCCTATATAGGCCATGCCATAGGCGCAAATCCATTATAATTTTTTTTGAGGAGGGTTAACATTTTTAACATCAATTTGCGTGGGGCTTTGATTCCACACAACTAAAAAAAGTTAGTTCTCTTAGCCCCCCTTCAATTTGCGCCTATGGGAAACGCCAATACAATCATTTATCGCTCATTATTTTTATTTCGATTTGACTCACGAGTGAGTAGTGGTGCACAGTTTTAGGAAGAGGTGGAAAATAATTATCTAGGTACTCGTCTTCTGCTTTCCTGCGCCACTAGTGAGACAAATCCAAATTAAATTAATGAGCAATGAACGTATTGGCGTCGTTGCCTATCTATAGTGTTGTTAAATTTAAAATATAAAAGATTAGACCTCCGTTTACCTCACACGTAAAGCTACGACGATGCACCTCGTACACGTAACTTATCAGCATAACATGTATAATAATTTATTGTACAAAGCTACAAAATGTTCGTATTTTAAGAGAAGGGTTTAACTGTTGCAATTCCACAAGTGTATACGTTATACTCGTATATTTGAATCATACAATAATAATTCTCTAAAATAAAAAGAAAAATTTAATCTGTTCGACGAAAACTGCAGTTTTTGATTTTACTTTTCCTTTTGTCAAAATATGTATACAAACGCCACAAACCATGATATTATTTTATAATATTTCGCGACTTCATAACAAAATTTCATAGATATATTACAGTGTGTATGTATGGAAATCGCGATCGCAATAAATAATAATACAATTATTTATACTTTATCGAATGACGTAATAGTATATGCGGTGATATTTTTATAAATGTTCAACTTGAACAAAGTGATATGTGATATGTCTGAGAAAATATTCGAAATTATTGTTTAGTTTTATTTTTTTGTGAGAACTTGACGTTAAAGTTACCGTATTTTAAAATATACTATGCAATAATATTATATAACTTTATCTTAATAATATAATACTAAGATTTTTCTCTTTTAATGACGTTTATTTTAAAATCCCGAATTTAGTAAAATGTATGTTATTCGATTGTAAAATCCGCGGCTCTAATTCAAAATATAATGCAGATATTGTAGTGCAGTATTTTAATTGTAATATATGAAAAACAGTCTCTGATTTACCATAAGGTCCAAAAAAAAAATTCAAAGGCACTTTATTATTTTTCTGATTTTTTAAAAATCTAAAATTAGCCTTTTTGAAGAGTTTTTTTGTAATATTTTTAATTGTTTTTAAAATACTGTTCAATATACCCACCATGAACCACTGGGCCCAAGTTAATTTTGTAGGCTCATCATCTCTATAATGAAATGCGTTGTTGGGAATATTTGGCATATTTTTTAATTTCTTTTAATTTTTCTAATTCCGTTACAATCGACTTGGGCATGTCACACATTCACAGTTATATTATAACCGATTTGAGGTTATGTGGTACATGCTTTGGACTCATAACTTTCTTCGTACAGGTGTGATATAATATGTAACCTAACCTATCTTTCATTTTATTTATTTATTTTATTTATTTTTAGGAAGCACAACAACATAGATTACTGGCTAGGCTTATCTATTTTATTTAACTAATACAATATAATATAATTATGGTAACACGGCGTCTTGGGTAGGCAATTTAGCTACATCATTTTTTGAGCTGTTAAATTTTTTCGGTATCTATTAAATAATATAAATTTAATATTTGTTTGGTGAATTTTAACTCAGGCTTGGTTTTAAACTATTATTCAACATAATATGTTCAGGTACCGTGCTGATGAAGATTATTTAAAAATAAAATGGTATCAATTGCCACGGAATTGGTATTACTAGAAATACAAAATATAAAAATATATAATATGTGATAATTTGGGAATAAGTGGGTCATCTTGCTTGTAATTCACATCCCGTAAAAAACATTTGTATTGATTGTCACGTTAGTAAATGACAATACAATTAATGTTTAACTACTTGAATATTATTTTCTTCTTTCGGTATTAATTACCGTACTATTTTGGCCGTCGACCGCTATAATAACTGTTTAATAATGATAAATATAGAAATATGATTTCACGTAGATAACAAGAAGACTGTGTTTACACACAGCGCACTGTTATTTTATTATTATTACATATATGTAGCTGTGGTCAGAGAACGTGTCGGGAATTACCGACCCTATACCTTAAAGGCCGATAAACATCGGTCGAATCGTATGTGTTTCTTATCTACACGAACCACGCACACGAAAACCTGACGATATATTTTCAGACTCATAATAATAATAGCTATATTTTGTGTAGCGTTCCATTTATATGCCGGTCCGATACTCCAACCATGGTCATGCGAAATCCGACTTTATAATAATAATAATAAAAAAACGGACTGTTGTTGGCCACCACCCACCCTGAGGCTGATGATCTCGATAGTTCGTATATGAGGAATAACTGTATTATCATCAGACCGTGCGGTGGTGGTGGCGGGGTGGGGTGAGTAAAAAATAGAACACGAGCCCACTACCCCGGAGAAATACGGGTAAGAAGTAAATAAATATATATTCGACTTTTCGACGACGACTTTTTTTTCCTTAAAAAATATGTAAGACAATTCTTTTTTTCCCACATAATTTATTGATCAGTGAACTTCTTTAACATCATATAGACATTACTCGGTGGTAAACACGAATACTACCATATTGTATACAACTATTATATACAAATTACGATTACCATATTATTTATGTTATTTTATAACATTTGATGTCATGTAAACTATTATGTTATTATCGTGTAAAACAGATTTGTTTTCTTTTGTTAAAATATTTTAAGGAAATTGTTTTTTAATTACTTTGCGGACATGTGACTCGTCTGTGGTCAGGTGCACATAAGTCGTTGATTTTTGAACTCATGACGATGACACTGCTGCAGTGGATTAGTGGAAATTTCCATGTAGACGTGTATGATAAATTTATGAGGTATGATAAAGATAAAATAATTTACTGCAGATCAAATAACATTTTATACGGTTTACAACCCGTTTGTGGGGAGAGAAATAAAAGATGATTCTAACCAGGGGTTAACCATATCATTATGTTAATTAGCTTTTTGTATTTAAAGTAAGAATTGCAATTTACAATTTGAACTAGAATATTTGGCAAGAGATCTAAACCTACTTTTTAAAAGTGTCTGATTCGTTTATAAGTGCTTTAATCGTTGAGATGACTAAATGATTTTTCTTTAATATTTAACGATATAATATCATATAAAAACGTCTATTTTACTCTGCGATAACTCAATATCGGCGGTGATGTGGGGCGTGTGTGCTTTTTCGGAACGGATCCTCCGGGAAAACCGAGGGCTCAGAGACTTGCAAACAGTCATTTTCCTCGACTGGTGGTGGTGGTGGTGGTGGCGGCGACAAGACGATGGCCGACAACCGGGCCCCATCGTAATTATTACGGTCGTGAGAGGTTTGTAAAAACAGCACGATCCTTGCCACCACCGCCGCCGGAGGGCTCGGAGCTTATTAAAAATCCCCGCAGGATTTAATTGGAAATATCGCAATAATATACACCGCGCCCCGTGTGCAATGTTTGCCCGCCGCCAGACCGATCGAAATTGTTTTATAATATGTATATAACGAAAAGCCTACATATATATATATATATATATTTGTCTATGCGCCTTTATACCTACATGCCTATATGACTGTTGACTATACACACTGTTTAAACTTCTATTTAGGTATATATATTATGCTATACTATATCGTTGGGGTTGCGAAGAACAACAACTATTATACTACAACTACGTATGTGTTTGTGTACAGGGTGTTTGAGCATTTTTCGCGCACATACTTTGAGAACTATCTCCAAACACCGTCGTCGGTGTGTAAGTGGAATCGAAATTAAACTACACATGTATATATATATATGTGTGTGCAGCCAGTTACGATATATATATATGTGTGTATACGTATGTATATGTAATTACCCTTTAAAAGTGCCACGTAGGCAAAACCCAAAAGAGATTTTCGATTCCATTCGTTTAAAGTACATAATAGTCCTGTATTACCAGTCCGGGAAAAAATTTAACAATCATAAAATCCATGGAACTTGTTAGTTATTTTAGGTAGTATTATACTGTTATAGAAGTTGATGTGACGTGTAGGGAAATTAAATCAACAAAATTGCTTTTAATAAAAGTTTTGTTCAGCGCCACATATATTGGAGTATTTAAAACTACTCTATAAACGTTCCTGGTATGTTTGAGGACAACCTCTAAAATGTTCGTTAAAATCGATCGAGTAGTTGTTGAGTCAATAATATAAACTACAACCATTTATATATTAAGATCTGTAAATCCGTTGCCATCAATGTTGTAAATTGAGACATTATTTAAAATGGATATTCAAATAATATAACGTACGCTAGTATACGTTAAACTCATTATCTATCGAGAACATAATAATATGACTATTTATAACTTCGACTTGATAAATCAGAACATGTATTGTAAATCATGTTTTGTAAATCGCATTCCGATTGTCGTGCAGACAATAATATAATATTATGTTGTCTGTTATTAGGAGTATCGAGTTTAGATTTTTAAATTTGAGATAGACGAGAAAGACGAAAATAAGTGTCCATTTACTGCTAAGGACAACAGTACTAAGGATTTCAACAATGCCACTGTAAAATTAAATGAAAATCTACTTTTTGTTTAGCTGGATAGCATGTAGGTACTTTAAAATTACGTATCAGTTTACCGTCTGCTATAATAAATTATATCCAAATTAATTATTATAATAAAACAATAACGGTTATATAAATTCTTCTAAAATTACTGTAATACAATATTTCTAATGCACACGTCAAAATTATCTTTAAATTATTATGTATTATGTATTATATTTTCTGCGAAAGGTACCCACATAATTAGTTAAAGGTTAGGATTTATCTGTATTGATAGGTTTTTTTTTAAATGTTATTCTACAAATTCAGTCAGTTATGTTCACGATTTACCTCATATTGATACACTTTAATCTTCGATATTATTTTTCATATTATTTTAAATACAAACACGAAAAATTCATGTTTTAGTAAATATTTAAACGAGTTGGTAATGTGAAATGAAAGATGCCATGTCATATTATTTTCATTAAATCAGTAAATTTGTCTTTAACGAAAAGAGTTAAAAAATGTATGAGAAATATTGTTGATTTATTTAAAAGTAAAACAAAAATGATTTAGTTTACATTAAAAAAACTGTATGTGTAACAGTTTGGAAAATATTGGTGAATTATTTGTATATTTTATTATATTATCTTACTATTTTATATTGCATTTAAATTCTATTCCTATACGGTTAGGCCTATTATAGCCCTGCAGTTATCTTTGACTGCATATCATGGCCTTAGTCAATAAAGATAAGTACTGGTCAAGCACGAAAATTATTATTTTAATTTAAATGTTTGTGACACTTCGTTCTGTCTTAGTAATACATTCAATACGCTCAATACATATCACGGAAAACAGTCGGCGATAACATAGCCATTTTTTAATAATGTCTGAATATCGTCATTGATAGAGGAAATTCTCAAAGCTTGTGATGAAAACGCCGAAATATCCTGTACGTATATAATCATAAATATTATTATGCCGTAATATTTCGACTCGCGTGAAATGATTTTTTTTTCTTCTCTTCCGCCACATAGTCCTATAGCAACAGTGCCAATAATACGCGCTTTTGGGTCGATGTTTTTTTATTTTTTATTTTTTTTTTTACTTTCACGTGTTTGTCGGAAATCTTTTCGTCGACGATTTTTTTTTATCTTTTTCGAACCCGAAACGTTTAGCGCGACCGTATCGCCAGGCCACATATACGCGTATTACGTGTCGAAACTCTTAAACGGTCTGCGATATGGTATTATTATTATATTGAGCTGGCGTGTATACATTTACATAATATTAATAAATATGTGACTGCTCGACGCACGCGTAAATGCATAAAATAATAATAATAGTAATGATAAATCGATGGGCGGTGCTTGCCGTGTTTAGGAGGCGTTCGATGTTCAACTACAAAACTCTGGAAGCTTATAAAATCTAATATCATAAAAAATATGTATTTATATTAGATACAATTCAAGAAAATCAGAAAATCAAGATCCGAAAAAATACGAATAAAAATTAAAAATTACGGATAAATGGTTCCCTGCAGTTGTTTATCGGTAGTTAATACAACACACATAATTATATAGTAATATAATATAATATGATAACATTTTTGATTACTCGAGAAATAGTAATGGTATATAAAAAATGTTTGTACCACCAATCAACGCCATACAATAAATATTTATTTTAGAATACATTTTATTGTAAACAGTATATTATTATTCTATAATGATATCGTGAGTTTTTGTTTTTTAGATAACTTAAGTGTAAAATGTTGACAATCTTGAGCTTGTAAATTGATCATTCAAAATCTATTTAACTAGTACCCATACCAGATACCTACTATTAAAAATAATAATATTACTAACGAACAGATAATTCAGTTTTAATGTGAATAATACCATAATATCTTGCGATGCATATTAATAACATACGTACCTCTTATTTAAATGGTGTTGGTTCGTGTTCTCAGTTACAAAGCACTTTAGTCAGTATATTATATAATTCGAAATTCCGAACGTTGACGTTCATAGAAATCGGAGAAAATCCAAAATAAATCGTTTATATTTTAAGGCTATAAAATTGAATGCACCACGTGCGGAACTGGCTATAAATATTTTTGATAAATGTACTCTATACAAAGTTTGGGTTGTTACACTGGTGTATTATAACTTGACTAAATCTCAAGTGAAAATACTTTTCCTCCAGTTCATCGTGTGTACTTAACCGGGTTTACAAATGTCTTATAAATATTGTTTCAGGCGTCCACGCATTCTGTTAAGTCTTATACCTTACCGTACTCCCGTCCCAATAATAATAATAATACAGTAGATATTCGTATAGAAATGCAATTATAATACAAAAGCAGTGTTTTTTTTTTTATTAGAATTAGGATATTCTTTGTTTTGAAATCGATTTGAAATTAATTGGAAAAATTATAAATTTTTGTTCAATTGTATGTGTTTCAAAACTGTAAAGGTATACATATATAATTTAACTACAAAAAGTGGCGTGTTGAACTCGAAACTGTTTCTAGGCAAGTCTAATGTTCCATCCAATGCAAACACGATAAAAACATTTACTGTCATATTTTTAACTACCTATACATATTATATTAAATACTAAAACATTAGATTATATTAAATTATACCCATTGGCCACGATAACACCCTTTAATAATCTCAGAAGTGGTTGTTTCTCGCTTAGCCCCATCACCACGCCACTGAATACTTACAAGGTACGTAGACAGTTATCTAAAATGTGTGTAACAAATCGATGTGGATTTTTTATCTTTAATTTGACGTTCATGATCTTGTACAAGCTGTTTGTAGTGTTCAAGATCAAAAAAAAGAACTATTACTCCGTTACACACATGCAAGTCGTCCAGTCCTTCCGGAAACACAGTCGGTAAAATGTTTGCGTGAAAACTGTCGTGGTGAAATATTTTTTACCAAGGCAATTCGTCCGCAGCTCCGAAACGGGATAGTGGATTTATTTGTTGTTTTTTTGAATAAAACATAAACTCAACCGCGTGAAGTGCTAAGTCAATGTTATTAGATTCCATGTGTCGACAGTAAACGAGGACCAGCATTGAGTACCAAATAACAAGAACACTTTTTTATACTATAAAATATTTGTTGCTACGGATATACTTTGATTAACGCTTGTACCTTTTTGGGTTATTGCACAACATATACATATACACATACTATGTAATATACTGTGCACAAAATCTATAGAGGAAATAATAGATGAACATTGGCTAATCCAATTAAAAAAATCCATTACTTTGCATAATAACCTATAATATTCGTGTCCAGTTGTTAAAAACAACTAAACCGAGTGAATTGTCAAAATGTAATATTTCTATGCGATGTACCTATTGATAAAAAAAAAAAAAACTATTCATCAACTGGGGAAACAAAAATATAATCTAATAAGCATCCTATCGCTACGGATGTGCATGTTTTGGCACTTAACCAACGTGTACCATAGATATTATAAACGTTTATCAAAATGTCTTGTTCTGGATTTATAACGTTCACTTGAGATTGCAAACCAAACTCAGCTCAAACGAAACAATATTTTTTTTGTTTTAATTTTTCTCCAATCTTATAGGTACTGTATTTTGAGTTTGTTTCACGAATCCCGTTGCACCTCAATAAAGAATTCCAACATCTAAAGTTTAATTTAAAATGCAGACACTATTATTATTATATCAGATTGGGGGCATCTTTTCTAGTCTTCTGATTCATAATCTCGTATTGTTTTTTGTCATTGGAGTGCACAATTAAAATTCACCAAATGTATAGTGAAATATGAATGTATATAATTATTAACTTTCAAAACACCTCGAAAAACCTTAGTAAACTTTTACAACGTTTTTTTCCTATTCTGTATGAATATACATTTTTGAAAGACTCATTATATATCATGCCTCTGTCACTTAATTTAATTGCAAATCCCAGAGACTTTTTAAAGTGTCATACGAAATAATAAATTACGAATACTTGTGTGTAATATGATCGTTGTCCACTGAAATTAATTCTTATAAAAAATTAACACACACTATAAATATCAAAAAATGTATGTTAATTCTTGCATGATAAAAAAAAACTAAAACGGCGGCATATAAAACGTACTATTGAGCTCACGTTTTAAATATATTTTACATTTTTGAGATGATATCGTACAAACTAGTGTCTAGGTAGTTCTAATGATAAATACCTAGCAGAGATCTGATGTCACCCGAGATGTTTATTATTCTAATTTCTAGCGATTATTATACGGATTGTTAGTTGATAATATTATACAACAAATACAATATTATATACATTTAATATATTCTTATATTTTATTATGTACCTGAACAACAATAAGTTTTCGATAAATTAATATATATTGCACGTATACGTGTATTTGTCCGAGTTAAAGTTGAGAAATTGTCCAATATTTATTTAATTGCGAAAAAATTTAATATCCAGCTTTTTCCAAGACGGCTGGGGAAGTCGGGGTTGATTTAATCGGTAATACCTTTGATATCTTTCGTGGTGGATAAAAATGACGACCTGCAAACATATTGTAGCCACGTCTTATATTGTTAATTTTGTTCATACCGCGAAAACTCGATAAAATAAAATTTGGGTCAATATCTATTATCTAGTATATATATATATATATGTAGGTATATATACATGTACTCTGTATTATTGTATTTATTTTTTTTATTGTGCGATAATATATATATAATCATCACACACATCATATTAAAAAAGTTATATTTATTATTCGTGCAGCCCATTTTATTAACATCTGGTCCACTCGAAAGAAAAAGCGTACTATTACGCGGGACAAATAATAATATATCGTCTTTTTGTGGTGCTCGAAAAAAATAAAGCAAAGGAACCAAATAATAATATATAACATTTATTATATTTCGGTCACCGTTATATTTTAGGGTCAAACATATTAAACTGCACTAGTAAGCCGTTTTCGGTTTTTAGTTTTTAGCCGATTCGCTGTGAACGATCCGCCGACGAAGTACGCAATAGTATATATACATTATACATATAGTGTTCACGCCGAACGTTTTTGCCGACAACATGGTTTCTATACTTTATCAGTGATTACCACTTATTATATTGTTGTTATTATCATCATCATCATAGTATCATTGTCATCGTCATTTCGAACGAAAGAAATCATTTGCTTTTACCATGCCGGCGGAAATATAAATTGGGACAAAGCTGTTTTTAGAAAATCAATGGACGCTTATCCAGCGACCGTATATATTATTGCACTATGACAGATGTTGGCGATGACAGCAGCTATTCATCAGCCCGACGACGACGACGACGATGACGACGACCGAATTTTGTTCGACAGAACACGACTGCAGACATAAGCAGCCCGCGGGTCACCAAACGTGTTGTTCCAGCTTTGAATAACGAATATAACGGCGCGAACGACAAAGAAAATAATAACAATTCAAGACCAACGGATAAACAAATCGCCAGCGTTTTTTTCCGGGCGTATTATTTTTATTTTCCAACCTACGACAACCCCCTCCCACCCCTCCCCACCGACCGCACGCACCCGCCGAGTGTTTATTATACGTCATCAAAACAATACATAAAAACTGCGATTAATCTCCAGAATATTTTTCGAGAAATAAATTATATCATATATATACGGCGTGATTTATTAGATATGCTCACCCCCATTTTTTCGTTTAAATAAAATAAATAAAATAGTATTCAAATTCTGATTTTTGGTATTTTTATAAATCACATATTATTTTCAGCCATTATTACTGACTACTGGACACCTACAAAGTTTTAAATATATATTAAGAATACTACTTAATGAGTGTCTTATAGCCATACAAACTTTTGTATTTCAAATGAGAACTTCCTTTTTAACTGCACATTATTTAGTGGATATTTTATTTTGAACATTATAATTATATATAATGTACCTATAGTTCAAAGTTCAAACGAGTAGTTTTTCAGTTATTGAAATGTCTGGTACCTATTTATTATACTTTGACTGTTTTTACAAATTATAAATATTGATAAATTAATATGAATTTCTAAAATCTTCAAATTACCATAGCCAATCTTCCAAGCCTATTATCATAAGTACACACAAAGTTAAGCAGCTCAATAACTATACTCGTTTAAATTTAGATTTTGATACGTCAAAATGTTTAGAAAAATTATCCGCTAAATAATTTACAATAAAAAAAGTGGTTGTCTTTAAAAAATAGAAGTTTGTATCTACACACAGTGCTTAAGTAGTAAGTACAAAAACATTTCAAGCATTTTAAAATTCAAAATATGGTCTTTAATTATATTAAATAATTCCAAAAATCAGATTTTGAATTACTGCATCATTTAAGAATAAAAAGGGAGTGAACATGTTTGGTGAAACATCCTGTATATTATGCTGTTATTTTTTAAACTTTACAGCACTGATATTATTATTATTATTATTATTTTCAGGTAAGTTTTCTAGGTGTTTAATATGAAAACATTGTTCACTGACAGCTACACAGCGCCTGAAGTAAACGTAATAAGGACAAACGCACACACATCCACAACATAAAATTATAAACATTAACCGCGATTACTCGCCGACCTAAATACTTCGAGTTGTATTATTACAATTATTACGTTTTTCCACTCACTCGTATTATATTCGAACAGCTTCGATATTTATTTAATCTATAATTTCGCATTATTCGATCGACCAAAATAATACAGTCTTACCATAGTGTTATGCGATACAGCTGAATACTACTGCCGAGCTGTAAAGCATAAGTACATAATACATGTCAGTGAATGGAGTGGGTGTTAAAGTCGGTCAGAGATCACGTTTATTCGTCTTATCGGAGCGCGCTTAAATCCCCCGAATTTAATGTTGTGTGCACATTATATTATCGTATTATTGTCTATATTTAACGCCACTTCGAATGTCTGTGTCGATATTATATCTACGATGTGAACTTGATTTATTATATTATTATTTCAGAGTTTTTTCTCGTGCAAGCATAGTATATTATCTATATAAATTATTATTTAATCTGAAAATCTTCTTTATAAAAATATTCGGTCAAACATTGTTTTACTAATAACAACCGCGTTTATATTCTGCGTCGGATTGAGTGAACTTGGTGTATAAAAGTTTTTCAAATAAAAGATCAAAGCACAAATTATCGATCTTAAAATGATTGATCAAAAGCGCAATAATAATAATAATTCATGAATTTTATTGAAACTTTCAAAATTTTGTTTTATCAATTTTCTTGTTCTTTAATGAGTTGTAGTTATCTACGTAAAATAAGACATACCTATAAGGGTACCTTTGTCTCAGTTTTCGGAGTGAAAAGCACAAACTTTTAATCATGAAATTTTCATAGAAAACATGAAACTTTTATTAATCAATTGTTTGTCTATATTTTAGTTTTACACGTTACAAAACCGTACGGTAATATTAAATACGGGAGTCAAATGAGATTTTGGAAACCTGTCATATTCGCTTTTGCAGGATAAAGCTTGAATATATGATTCATGATGAAGTACAAAAACCTTGGTACAATAGTTTTTGGTCAAAAAATTTGTGAACATTTATATTTTCTAAATTCAGTGTGCATATTATTGGTCTATATTTTAGCGTATATAATATACCTAGTATCTATAACTGCGTGGAATGGGAATACAGACATTTTTGGGTGCCAGCTCATAATTTATTGTCGAGAAAGCTACTTCGAGTTTTTTTGGTGATTTCATGAATTTTTAAAGAAAAATATTACATTGTTCCCGTATCAATGCTACACGTATAAGAATCTTACTATATCTTATCGTTATCCTCGGCGATTAAAAGACATTTTATATAATTGGTCAAACGAGTTGCTACATAGGCACATGGTTGTATGGTACACGCGCGGGAAACGGATGTGAAATATTTATACCATGCATATACCACTTGTAATGTTATGACGTTATGTGTGACGGGCTCGTATAATAAAGTCGTCAGATTATCGTGGTTGTCGTTATTATACCTGAAGTGCATATAATATATACCTACGCAAGTTAAATGCAGTGCTCCGTACGCGCGCTGACACGCGAAGAAGTCGTTTGTCGTCCGTATTTTTTTTTATCGTCATTTTTTTACGTCCCGCGAGAAGACGTGATCGCGCGGACCGATTATTGAAACTATAATGTACCCGCTATCGTCGTGATGGCATCGTGTTGACATCGCGCAACTTCCGGACTCAAAGCTGTACCTACCTACATAATATAATATCTCACGTTATAGAGGTATATATTGATATAAAGACTTTACCGTTGGTGGGTGGAAGAGAGGGCGGGGGACACTCGGCGTACATATAAGGTAGGTTAGGTTAGTGTTACAGCCGGTATAATAAAAATATATAGGTACTTATTATCCATCATAATAATATTATGTACCTATATGGCTATATACGGTGCGCGGACCTCGCGGACGATTGCATTTTCCCCGACGAGTGGGTGTTGATGGGTTTAAACCTCGCACTGCGATTTCATTTATACCCAGCGTATAAATCTTTCGTCAGAAGTATTATACGCTCATACAGATCGTTTCGATTTCACGGTTTTCTATGTGGCATATACTATGCTTAAACGTGCCGCGATAATGATCAACGACGCTTCACATAGGTACGAAAGAATATAAAAAAAGTCGTCGCGTTTACATTAGGACTATATGTATATACGAGTGCTACGTCTTAAAATGTATAAACATTTACGCAGATTTTTTAGCTTTGTAAAATATACTTTTAATATAATGCGCAGCTCTTAACACGAGAAGATTCCTCTTTCCTCTTTAGCAGATCGTCACTCTATCATATAATATTTCCTTTCTTCGAAAACTCTTTTCTGACGCATTCGGCTGTCATTCCTCTCTTGCATTAAATAGTCTAAGGTCCAAAACTATGCTATCATTTTTGTTACGTTATTCTCCTGCACAGCTATTAACACGAAATTATTGAAAAATAGAGCTCCTTGCACCTGGGTCCCGGACGATAAGACTCGCACATGAAAACTAGTATTCATTCCTCCTCTAGCTTAATTTTTACAAGATTTTAAATTATTGTTATGCATCGGTAAGTAATCAGACTTATGTCTCTAAAAATAAATGAAACTCAATTTAACTCGAGGACATTTGTAGAATTAAAAAAAAAATTCACTAACTTAACTTGAACATTATTAGGTACTTATAAAAAACAGTGCAAAATACACATAGCCAAAGTCACTGAAAAATAAAACTTTTCCACCCCCTTTCACTCCAGCGGGAGTTGAATTCCTAACAAACCTTTCTTAAACGACGCCTACATTATAAAATCTACTTACACGCTCAAAATTTCAAATTTCTACCCACGCAGTTACTTTCAATCACATTAGAGTGGTTTTTAGTTTCACCTCCTTAGGAGTTGTTTGTTCTTTCTCAGGGTGTAAGTTATCTCCATACCAAATTTCATCGAAATCGGTTAAGTGGTTTAGCCTTTAAAACATAACAGACAGACATAGTTGCTTTTCGCATTTATGATGTTATTATAGTATACTTATATAATGTGTAGTAAATATTATTATGGATAGGTTAACAATAATAACGCGCAACAGTAAAATTGGTCTTATGATTAAGAAGGTATTTTTATAGGTAGGTACCTAAAAAAAATCGTTCGTCGGAAAAACGCATTAGTATTAAAAACACAGGTAATATATTATTTATTATATTACTATACGTACTCGGTGCAGTAACGTTTAGTGTGTATAATTATTATTATATGATAATATTATTATTATAATATTGTCACATTTCGCTATAAAATGCATGATATCATAATGTTAGCTGTGATCTTTTGATTAAATAAGTACCTAGTGAAGAGCGCGGCCAGTCCCCAGGCCAGCAGACAGATGATCATCGCTCTGGTCTTGGTGCACACGTAACCTGCTCGCAGAGGTTCGCAAATGGCGTAATACCGCTCGAAGCTGATGGCCAGTATGGTCAGCACGGAAGCATGGGCTACCGTGAGCTCGACGAAAGGCACTGCTTTACCTGAAAACATATCATAATCATAATATGTGGTTAACAAAACGTACTCGAATAATGGCGTGATATTTAATAATATAATATATTTTATTAATAGTATATAATAATATACACGTCTCATATGATATGCAATAATATTATATAATACGAGACCGCGTGTATATTATTGTGCACGAGTCCGCGGTGAACACGTCCGAATCGATTAATATTTTAGGTCGAGTGCATTAAATCGGTATGATAGTTGGTGAGATTGCGTGCGGGACTACTCGCGTTTTAACGAAAAAACACAACATAATATCTTGACAAAATATTATATAGGTAGACGCGTTTCATCCGCACACGTATAAGCTACCGCACGTGTCAAACGTAACACTGCACACGTGCATGGAAATAGTTTACTATAATAGGTACGCGTAAGTATAAATACAACTAAATATAATTTTGTAAAACAACAATTTTTTTCAAATGACATATTTTACATATTTTAAGCAACAATAGCACTGCTTTGACTGATGTTGGTCCTGTCCCAACAATTTTTTATTTTTTTCAAATTCCTCTGGTAGAGACCAGTATTATAGTCTGTTTATAATTATAGTCGCGGTCGTTGATCGTCGCGATAATATTATTTTTGCTATTGACCGCGCCGTATTTGATGACTTTGATACGTCATAATATGAAAATTCCTTAAGGTTAAGGCTCGAATAATAATTAAGGGTTGACGCCGATTTCTCGATGTTGTAATTTTATAATATTAATCACTTGACTATAATGATTTATCCAGTCTTCTCCCAGTCCCCCGACGATGTAGTATGTACTTATATAATAATATAATCAATCCACTGTGTAAACTAATAAAATATTTTTATAGCTTTTTTCGTAAACATTGTCTTTTGGAAAATAAAGTTTTTATACCAAAATCCGTTACAGAATAAAAATATGACAAATTGAGATAAATTGACGAAATCTCCAAAGAATACACGTAATATATTACGTATAAATAAGTATAATGTCTTATCAAAAAAAATAAAAATGTTTACTAAAACTCTAAAAACTCAATTAAAAAAACTATTTAAAACTGTACAAGTTAATATTTTAATAATGCATTACAATTGGTAATTTTTTAACCAAACAAAATAAACTGAATGTAAATCAACACGATTGTATACATTTTTATAGTTCCGAAACGTTTGTCCCAAAGTCCGCACTTCCGCAGTCGTTGTACAGGGGTTTGCACGGTTCCGTTTATTTTTATTTTCATATCAAAATAATTATGTTCATTTTTTAAATCAACCATCATGTCATAATCATAGTCTGATTAATATACATAAATATATTTTTTAATAATCGACCCCGTTTCAAATATTATACGCATAATATTATATTTGTATACACTTGCGAGGGGATGAGCTCTTTTACAATAATATAATATAATATTTATGTTATGTCTGTTCGTCATATACTACTGCTGTTAAAAGATATTATTATATAGCTACTACAACAGCAGTTGGACAATAACATTCGCGAGTACATAAAATCCGTTTGTATTCAATTGTTTTCTTAGAAAACAACCGTCCATTTTTTTATTTTTAGACTGTTAAAAAATAATATCTTCTGATTGGACTTTAGAAGGACTAAAAACAATCCTCGTCAAAGCCCGAAATTCAACTATACTCGACAATGATAATATTACGCCGGCCCCCGACGAAAACTGCTCTGAGTACGAATAATGATGATTAAAAAAATAACGAATTCGACATGAGTTTTTCGCTCTAATATTACGTTATATTTGTATCATCTCCGTCGACATAATAATATATAACTACTCGCGGCCGCGTTAAGTTCATAGTATAATCATATAACAATAATTCATAATCTCATTACGTCGGTACATTATATTATTATTATTATCATTCGTTTCCCCGTCGTAGTCGTATAGTATTCTCGTGGCGCCTACAGCACATCGATCGCGTGCCAAATAAATTCGTTTCCCATTAGACAAAACAAAAAAAAAAACGGGAGTACAGTTGCCAATTGGAACGCCATGTTCAAATATTTGGTGACCAACGACGACGACGGCGGCGTTCACGTCAATTTTATTATCATCGGTCAATATATTATATAGGTAGGTATAAGCAATACGGTCGAAATTCGAGTCCCGACGGCAAGTGTGTATACGATCATATTAATTATTACAAAAGTGGGCATCAACTATTATAGTTAAAACGTTTCATTAAAAAAAAAAAACTTTTTAACTTAGGTGGTTAAAGAATCCGTATTGCTATAACCTAGCTTTTTCCGGATAATTTCTAAATAATAATAATACGATAAGTTAAATGTAACATGTATACATGTAAAAACATTCCTATATACCAACTGTAACTGAGTTACAACTATATAATTAATTTTTTGTCCGTTTGATCACTGTTTGTATAGAAGAATTTAAATACAAATAAATAAATAAATAAATATTCCTAGATATAACAATGTATAGTTGACACAAACGTATAATTAAAAAAGCACTTTCTACAGTTCGTGCAACATGAAGAAAATGTATAAGATAACTACATACTTAGTATTCATAATCAATGGTAATACCAATACGATGATAATATGATATGGTTTATATTTCATGATGTATATTAAAATCCCGATTACATTTTTCTTTGATGCGAAGAAGTGTATAATATGTACTAAAATTTAATTTTAAAAATAACACATGTACATATACAGACGAAACGAACAATTTATTATTTAACGTAGTAATATGTAATATATTTTCTGTAAAAAAACGTAGTATTTATTTAAAAGAAATTCCACAGCAACACTAGGTGAAATATGATATCAGGTTTTAAATAATAAATAATATTATATATTATATTGTACTCGGTTTTTTTATACTACGTATGAAACGTATTAAGTTTAAACGTGCTTTTCATTACGTTTTTTAAATGCTAAAATTATATATACTGTGAAACATATTAAGCGATTTAAATTTTAAATCTCAATGCGGGTAAAAACTTGTTTATCTAACATTTTACTCTCGAGTATTACAAATTATCGAATTGTATTTTTAATTATTTTATTTTATGTGTGTGGGTGTATCACATGGTTTTATAATTCAAGTTCTCGTTTGTTTATTACATGTAGGTAACATATTATTTTTGATCAAACGTGTAAACTGTTCCTGTAATAAGTACATATTATTATCATGGCACTATGCTATTATTTGCCAATGATGCTAAATTATTTTTAAAAATACTGACGATCGTTATACTGAAAAATATAGTTTATCTTGAGGTGATGATTTTTTAACAGTTAACTATCAATAGTTATTGAGAAATGGGTATTTTAACTTTCTATAGCAGTTTAATGATATATAAATTAATATTAAATTCTCTAACCAATACATAGCTTAAAATTATTTAAAGTATAGGTACCCACGACTCACGAGGTCGTTCTAATAGTATACTTTAATCAGATGATTGTAATACATTTTAAAGCGACCTCATACAGTACGCGGTATCAAAAGCTCAGAAAATAAAATGATTTATTGTGAACAGTACAAACAAAGTTATCTAACCTAACCCCAACAGCACATACATACGTATTAAAAAAAAAAGACATTCAGCAAAGTAAACAATTTAAAGGCAGTAAATCGCTTGAGACAAACCTACATAGTACCCTTATCGACACAATACATTCTGGTGAGCTGTTGGGAAATATTGTGATAGATAAAAATGAATAATTTTCCTTTAATGATATATATTATTTGAATTGAGAAAACTAAAATATTGAGTATCAATTTTCCTAGACAACGCCTTTATTCCTGCTACAATAGTATCAAAGTTAATAGGAATAACTAATTAATAAAACAGTAAAATGTTTCAACATATTACAATATTATAATATCTTAATAGAGTTAACGCTAATGAATTTAAAGATTTAGTTTTGAGGGAATAAAAATGACCTACTTGATATTGTAACTTTAAAGTTTTATGTCAGGTAAGTTTTAAGTCTCTTTCATAACTTTTAATAATTCAACCTACATGCCTGTGTGTTAGAACTTAGAGTGAAGAGTTCTCGGAAAATCACAATGTATGATCGATAGTAGTGACAACAACAAAAAGTGTTAAACGTAATGTGTAGCACCCGTATGAAATGTATATAGACTATGATTATTTTACCGTAAATTTAGTTATAGATTTTTCAATTTATAAAATAATTAATTTTTTTTTAATATTGACTAAGAAATTGTAGGTACATTCTAAATTCAGTTTTTAATTGATTAATCCATATAAAAGATAAATTAAAAATATTTACGACCTAAACGATGTAAAAAATATATAAGTAACATTATCGTAAAACTGATAATTACTTCCTCATTTCTTTCCGGATTTAAAATTGGCTATAATAGGTATAAATAAGCTATAAGAAACATATAACATATTTACATATAAAGTATATTTAAACCTTAATTCTTTAACAGCATATAATACGAACAGTAGAATTTAAAGAATATTGTTGAAGAGATGTCCAAACGCCACAAATCACAATAATATGTAGGTAATACAAAAATGAGACTTAAAAACAAAATACAGAATAATAACATGGCGATGCACTCCCACGCAAAGTTCAAACTATAATCAACAGACTTAGAATTGGCCACACATTATACACCCACAAGCACAAGCATCTATAATGAACAAGAAAGAAAAACGCGAATGCATCACATGCAACACGTCCACTACAGTCAAACACTTGATAGTCGAATGCCTCCAGACAAAGGACTTACAGACACACACTGTGCGAAATATTATCACCCGACCCGCCGAAGTGACGACGACCCTTTTTCAAGTCCTCAAAGTGACAGAATTATTCCAAAAGAAATCTTATTTAAATACATCTTTAGATCATATGTAAATATAATAAAAATGACACTATACCTATTAAATTTTAATTAAGTTTAAATAATAAAATATTTTAATAATACATATTTTGTTAGAAACTCAAATAACCATCGGAGTTATTGAGGCCTATAAAAAAAAAAAAAAAAATGAAACTTAATCAAAATATTTAAATATTTTATAATACACTGACGTATTTCTCGAGTAAATCGTTTTTACTACTATATTATGAACTTTGTAATATTTGGCATTTTAAAATAAAACTTTCATGAATTTATTATGTAAATTTTTATTCCAAATTCAGTGACCTTGAGGTTAATCCGTTTTATTAGTAAGTTATAATTTTTTAATATCATATTTTTCAATATTTAAAATTAGTTTAACCGAGATATTTTAAATATTTCGTTTATCTTAATTATGGTGGTGAAAAATTAAGGTTATAAATTATAATAAATTATGTTATAACGAAATATTTTTAATTCTGTTAATTCAAACGATAAAATGTAATATTTATGTAGTTGTATTGTTCAATGAAAACTTAAAACTCAAATTTCCTCGTTTGAATAAATTTACATGTTTTATGTATAATGTACCTACCTATTTTACATTCTGCTATTATAAATAATATGCTCATCGATATGTTTCACTAGAAAAAACAGAAAATCACGTTTCCTTATTGAAAACAAATATACAATAAATATCATAATTAATGTGACAGTTAGTTTTACTTTTACAACGATTGACCAAAAATGGATTTTTATGTTTGTTTTTATTATCTCTGAGACACAAGCTATATTGAGGTCGTTAACGAACGCAGAGAGAGCTTTTCGTTAAGCTACGCGTAGGATGCGTTATTATACATTTTAATATTATTTAAATTTTTTTTCGTATTATTAGGTTTTGCCTGCACTTCTCATAATTTGTCAACAGATTTAAATGAGAAACGCAACAATTTAAATAGACACGACTAAACAGATTTGCACATAAAAAATAATGGTTCATCCCGTTGAACGTAATTTTGGTCTTTCAGAATGACAATATAATGTAACACGAACCACTCTAAAAATGTTCTCAATTTTCCATCAATATATTTTATTACACTATGTTGATATTTTTTAATTTTTTTGTGTGATTTTAAATATTTAAATTGTAAACTTATACATAAGTTCTAAATTTGTATAAAAAAAATAATTATTCACAATAACATATTATGTAGGTAGGTAGGTGTTACTTTAATGAACACCAAAAATGCATTTAAATTTGTATATTTATAGATTATATTATTAAACATTTATATATCAGTGTTAACACTTTGCAGTGTGTATTATTATATAAGAGCGGCCATATTACACCATAACAAAAAAATATTAAAAACAGTTGTCTAGCAGTAAAAAAATATGTAGGTATATAAACTCATCGTAAGATCGTTGCAATAAATTAAAATATAAAGTTAAAAGCCTGTAGGTATATCATATAGAAACGAATTTAACTGAAACCGCGATGAAAATAAAATAATACCGACGAAGAAGGTAAAAGGAAATATTATAATCTATTATTATACATTATTTTATAGTATAATATCTATTATATAGGTGTCTAGATTTTTTTCGCAAATCGTGTACAAGCTATACAAATTATATTAATGTGAAACTGGATAAGACAAGGATAAGAATTGTGAATCCCAATTTTTTAAAAATGTAATCCTTACCTAATGTGAGTACTGTACAAAATAATATCATTAATAACTAATAAAAATAATAAAACCATTAACAAAACAACTATGAACTGTTAAATAGGGACCGCAATTATTATTGATATCACGTTTATACATGTTTCGTCAAATTTTTTTCAGGTTGCGTGAGTTCGCATGATTGGCGGGTGGTTGGTGGTGTAGCACTTATTGTATATAATATATACGGTTAAATGGATCACATATACTCAACTATCTCTAAATATATATTATATAACACCGGCCACTGCAGCTTCTGTTGAACTCGTAACCGAATAAGATGTTCGTCCTGACAACGATATCGAGTTTACGTGTACGACATACAGCAGGACGAGGTGCCTATACATACATTCAGGTAGGTTCGTCGCACAAAAAATTAAAAATACGATGAAATGTTATAAACTTTAAAGAAACGTCAACGCGCGTATAACAAAACGAAATGATCATATGTATGCATGATGATATGTAGCGTATATAGTGTCGGCGGCCTCTGCAGTATTTATACGAGATTGAGGGAGAGAGAGAGAGAGAGAGAGAGAGATACAATAATGTCAGAGGATTTTGGAAAAGCGGCTGTCCGGCATAGGTATAGAGAATGAATAACTATAATAATATATTATATGTTTCTTGGGGTGGGGGGGAGTGCCCTGAAGCGGTTGACTACAGAACGTAGTGATTCTCCTACAATGTATACCGAGTGATTCTATCATTGAACAACTAAATAACTAAAGCTAATAATGTTTAAGAAACGTTTTATATTTCCATTAGTTTAAGTCTTTACAAAACAACATTAGAAAAAAAAATAATAATACAAGTTATTCTTATTTTGATTTAAATGAGCAGAGTGGAGTGGCACAGGGGATAATGTTGTCCACTACTATCCGCTCGTTTAAATACCTACTTATAATTTACTAATCAATCAAATACTATTCTGCTTAGGAATATGAAATTGAGAATGTGTGTTGTCATTCGAAAAAATTAAAAACTATAAAAAAAAAAAAGAAACGATAGAAAATAATAAAAATAAACATATAATTGTTTAGTTGTCCATTGTATAGTCTTATTAAAATCACGATAAAAAAAAAATAGTTTCAAAAACCTTGAATGGCTTTTGAAATAACGAGCGGTGTTCGGTAATTGAATCGCACTGTATACGCAAATATTATATAGGTGTACCTACGAACGCGCACAGACAATAGTTTTTCGTCACTCCAACAATACACGCGTCCGCGAGGCGCCGCCGCCAAACGGTCCGTTTGATGTGCGCCTTTTGTCCGCGTGTACCGCCGCACCCGTCCGAACAATGGCATGCCCGTCAACGAGCCTCGTCGAGTTTCTGGATCCGATCCAGCCTCAGGGAGACGCGTATACGTATATATATGAGCTATATAGGTACCTATCCTACATATATGATTTGCTCGTTTTTACGGTGACCGCGTGCCGGTCAAGTCCGACGATTCGTCTGTATTCTGTTACCTCGGAACAAAAAAAAAAAAAACAATAATACTTACGACAAAGTTCAAAATTCTGCACTAAAACTGAATTTATTTACGTTCGAAAACTATAATTAACCAAAAATATTTCATCTATTTTATACTATGAGGACTGGACTATTATCCTTAACACAAAAATGTCGATAATTAAGAAACCACTGGTCCTTGTATTATTATAGACATGCGCATATACCCTGCTTGTTCTCCTTTTGCACGATTCTATAATGGTTAAATATTAGCCAATAGAGGTTAGTTTCATCTCTCAGATCGTGGGGTAGTTGACGTTGCCAAATGTTGAGGTTGGATTTCGGATTTCTGATAATTTAGGTCAGTCTTCCAGGCGTCCATCGCCCGTGACACTAACCAAGGCGCTTCTCGTTTTCTAGGCTCATATTTTCCCAGAATTTGAGCAACCAACAGCCACCTTGAGTCCATTTCCGCGAACGATGTCACTCGGGTTTCCATAATGTGTGATGAGCTCATAATCGTTCTCCGCGTTTAACCCTATATATACGGTGAACGCTTCCGGTCCTAGCACCGTACCAATTTTATTTTTGCATATAGTTCCGGTTACCAGTTGACCCACAATGCGAAACTTTTGAAATTCAAACAACTATTTTGCGCACCTAGGTATCTAACCTAACCTGTGATTAAATTTATAACGAACGTCGAACAATATTGCATTTGTGTTGAAAAATGCAATCAAGTGTACCGATAAACGTAAAAAGTTTCTAGTTAATTTCAATTTCACTACAAATTGACAGAATTGATACAAACTATAATATTATATTTTATGTATCAAATTTGGACATGAAGTTTTCAATCAGACAGTTTCTACACAGATTGTTTTCACACATATATATAATATATATAGTACATAACAACGACGTACTTGGTATACTTTTTCGTACATGTTTTTCCTATCGTTTAATAGTGAAAATTCTGTTACGGTATGATATTCACTATTTAGTATGAGTTATTCAGACACTGATACACTTATTACATAATTTTATTATAATATATTATACAATAATGAATTAAAGTTGTCTCAAGCACGATTGATGATCTCTGCAGTCGGCACCAGATGAACAATAAACCACTGTAGAATTGTGTACGTATTATTTGAAGTTAAGTCCTTGCGATATTATCCTCTACGTGTAAAATTAAATATGGCTTAGATATAACAACCAGTGATACCTTTATGGATGTCAAATTATAATGTAAAACTTTAATAAAATTGCATCCATTTTTGCAAGCACGCATCAAACAACATAATATAAATACATACACGCGTATTGAAACATTGAAGTGGAAATTACGTTGTAAAAAGTTGAAAAGTAAATTGGTTCTTTTATAATAATTTAATTAAGTATTTCCATTTCAGGTATTTGGTACAAACAAAAATTAATCATTAAGGAGGCTCCAGTCGGTTTTGTCAAAAGTCAAAACTAATGTAGATTTGATAATTGATCTATCTAAACATAGATTTAGTTTATTTTAATATTTTTAAATATATTTAAAATCTGTATCATAAAATAATTCTTAAGGGGCTTCGAGGGGGCTGCAGCTGATGAAAAAATTTTTTTAAACCAAAAATCCAGACAAAACTGAAAGAATTTGGTTTGGTAGATTATCGATTAAACTATATATATGTTCCCACCGCCAAGGAAAAACAGAACTAAGAAGGGTGCTAAGGAGCCCACCTCCTTTTTAGACATATTGTTTATTATGTATTTATTGATGTAATATTATATAGGTATGTTAATACATGAACAAATTTATTTGTATTTTTTATAAAAAAAAAAAAATTAGCCTCTATTTCAGATTTCTAGATCCACGCCTGGACAGTTCTATATAGGTCCATAGACCGACTTTTTAATCAAAAAACAAATAAAATTAACGACCACTGATGCAGTGTGTATTATGAGCAAAAAATGGTATGCTTGACCGCCACCCTAGAAGTGGAATTTCAACTGCGTTTCATGAAATTATACGAGCAAGTACATTATGTATTATAATTGTTATTGTATACGAACCGTTGTCGTTTATTATTCAGCACGACGGAAAACGCGTATTTTAAAACAACGATCGCTTTTAATAATGTGTTGTAGCTTTAAGTTTATACTCCACCTACCTACTCCCCGATTTGGCCTTGCGAAATAAAAAAATCGTATTATCTCCGGTTTTGAATACAAAATAAAGAGAAGAAATAAAAGTTATTATAAAGTCTATAAAAGACAAAACGTTATAGGTACGATAGCAGTTATCGTAGTGATTTCGTGGACCGCCTCGTCGGTTTTCAGTTTTCTTGTCCGGAAGTTTTTGTTACATATTATTTCGCCCCGTTAATTGTTTTCACAAAACACTAAATTACAATAATAGTCGCATAGTATGCTCGCGGAAGTGTAGTAAATCACGTATACCTACCAATAAGTATTACGCATGGCCACCGAAGACCGCGAAGCGATGGTGTTTAATTTATTCGTGGAAAATGCTACGAAAAGAAAATGTCATCGACAGCAGCAGCAGGAGACATTCGCCGCGTATGATGATGACGGGAAACCTTAAAATTGAGCCAAGATTATAATAATATGTATTTCGCCTTTTTGTTTTTATTTTCCCCACTGCCAGCCCGTTTGGTACGAATATAATAATAATAATTATTATCCTCAAATTGCATAAAATAGCTGATAGATATGTATAATAAATGTATTATACATAATATTATTATCGTATATACGTAATCGCAATAAAGCGTTACACCAACACTATGATATGATTATTATTATTACTATATATACATGTCGTGAGCGTGATTTTATATAAATTCGAAATTGTTCAAACGAAAAAATCGTATGCGATTGCGTACACCTAGTGAATAATATAATATAAAATTATTATGTACACAACCGATTACACGGAATAATAATTCATCCGAACAATAATTACAATATTATATATTATATTATTACCGTACAGTGAGATATTAAATTAACTGTTTGAACGGAATGATACGGAATTTCGATCAAACGGAGCGTATATATCATACGATATTATAACTACCTACCCATATAATATTATTTGCTGCATCAAATATGTTTATATGGCTACTCCGAGTACCGCAACATCGCGTGTTAAGGTGTAATATATTTTTTCGAATTACACGATACTTTGGACGGGTTGTACTTGCGCGATAATGTGTCAAATAGAATTATTAACGATCAGCGGCTGCTTATATAGTATATAATAATGTAGATACACATACAGGAAGATTTGCAATTTTTCTTTCAATAATGAATTTCTTCAAATTCTGATTTTTGGAATTCTTATGTAGACCTACTTAGGGATCATATTTTCTACTATATATTTCGATTTTTTATACTATATTTAAAGAGTGCTCTATGCCCCTGCAGCGATAAACATTAGTTTTTTTTCAAACGAGAACCAACATTTTTCTTTTAATTCGTTAAGCTGATGATTTTTTTGAAAATATCGATGTGTACCTATAAATCAAAATTTTAAAGGGGAAAATATACTCAACTATTAGGTATAATGTATAATAAACCTTAATAATATATTTACAAAAGTGTAATACTATTTAATGCAGGTAGGTAGTAGGTTACTCAGACAATTTTTAAAAAATTATAAAATATTTATAGATTATATAATGATTTTATGGTCTATATTAATTATCAGTAATTAGTAATAACTATGATATTAAATTTAAATTAAAATCGTCAAATATTCCAAACTTATTATCATAGATTTATTATCCTCAGTACACACAAAGTTAAATAACTCAACCACTTATTCGAATTTTGTTTTAGATGCATTAACACCTTTAAAACATTTGTCTGCTTGATAATGGGGACTAGTTGTCATTTGAAAAAAAGATCTAAATCATATTCACGTGCATATTTTGTATGTTATTATAACATTCTAATAATATGGCCATAAAAATATACATTTCAAACGAAATCATAATCATTTATAACGACGTTATTACGGCATAAACCCGTGATCGTCGACAAAAAGAAACAACTAAGTGCGGTATACCTACCATGTGTGCTACACTCCAGGAATAAATATAATATAATATAATATAGGTATCTGGTATAGGTACGATTCATTGTACCGAAAAACAACGACTGTTGCAAATTTACGTAGGATAGGTATCTGCTAAAAAATTACTACTGTAATTACTACAATATTCCAATATTTTCTGGTCCGAAAATGCATTTGATATTTTGATAGTATATTTTTTATTTTAAATATAACGATATTGTACTTGCAGGTTTTATTCGTTAAATGATTTTTTTCTTCAAAACATGGTCCAAGAGTTGGGGTTAAAAAAAATGTGAGTGGGCCGGACCAATACCAGATTAAATTTGGGCTGGGCTGGGCTCCCCTCAACTATGTGCCTGGCTGTAATGTCCAAGATTTTATGCTATTTCACACACCCGTCAACTGTGATGACATCACATTTTTTTTTATCTTCGGAATTTTGACTGTTATGCTGCAGCGATACCGTCGTTCCGAGTTAACTACTTTTTCGATCGTTTCGGACTTTTGTTATCAAATGTAATAACACCAAGAACCATACAGTGATACATTTAAATACGTATATTATTATTGTATACTGCAGACAAAAATATTGTGCAATTTGTCGAACACGCAATGAATTCGTTTTTAATTGGTTTTCAGAAACGAAATATTAAAAGTCCAGATCCGGAAAAAACAACCCGATAACTCCTGCTGTTTTTACTTTATTTTTATTTTTTTAATCAGGGAAATTATTCATTCCCGACCGATCTGCCAAATCCCAACAACAACACAAATTATTTCAAACCGATTTCCATTTAAATTTTATAATTAATTTAAGTACGTTTTAAATGTATTGCTATTACAAACATGCGTGATATGTGTCTACAAGGGGGAACATCGAAAAGTGTATTATAATTATTTTTAAATCAAATAAACTGTTAACAAAATAAACCAATAGACATTATATAGGTATGTATAAAAATATGTTTTTTCAGTTATTTTTACACTCGATAGTGCGTGTATACAAAGCGTTCATGGGTCGTGTCTTTTATAGTATAGCTGGTAGGTTTATATATTATACTGCCAGTCAACATGAAAAAAAAAAATTGTTAAAATTGATTGTTTTAAACAATTTAATACTTTATTTTATATATTATGTTTTTAGGTACTTTGTTAAAATTAGAGGTCTAATCCTCTTGTCCACTATTTTTTTTTTTTTTTTAAATCTATTCTGTCTCCATTCTGAGCTCGCCCTAGACGTCGTAGCAGTATTACGCGATTATATGGATAAACTATAAAGTAGACAAAATGTATATAATATGTTGTAACATGCAGAAACCAAATGGTGCAGAATAGATTTAAGACTGTTATAGGTACGTCGCAATATAATATTATTTTACCATTACAACGTAACGGTCGGGGAGATTAAAATGAAAAACGTGAGAACTAAATGTGATTGATTAGTATTATATTATATCGTGTATATGGTACCCACCTATCTATGCTATAGCTATAATAGTACGTATAATGAATCAATATTTTAAAATGTAAAAAGTTTATTTTTGTTCTACTATTATTATTATTTTTAGTGCATGCCATAAAATGTTATTATATTTTCTTTCGGAGGGTCATAAGAAAACAACACGATTATTGAAACAAACTCGTCCCTGGAGTGTTCAGTGGTAATTTTTTTCTTTCTTACATGGCGTCTAGATATCGTCAAAATTGGCTAAATCATTATGCTTCTCGCAGTCTTTTTTTTGGACTTAAAAATACAAAAGTAACTCGAGGAAAGTCGTCTTTTCTTATCTATCTATCCTTATAAACGATAAAAAAAACCTACGTTGCTTTCATAATATTTGTGACATTTTTTTTTTTTTTACATATTGTTTAAACCAACTATTGTATTGTGAATCACGTATAAAATGGTTTTTCTTTACATAAACGCGTACTTTAAGATATCGACGAAATGAAAGTGTATTATGTTGCTATTTCATACATATTTATCAAGTGTTGTTTTATGTTGATTTCAGAAATGGTGTAAAATTTCTAATAGTAAGTATAGAGTCAAAGTTGGTTTTTTGTTGTTTTAGAATTATAAAATACTAACAAAGGGCGTACGAAACGTTATGGTAAACAGGAATTTATTGTAGCGTTGCAAACTTAAAAAAAATATGAAAACTATACTTTTTTCGTTTATGTACATCAGAGATAAAGGAGTTAATGCATCTTTATGTGTTGAAAATATTTATGAATATTATAATAATCACAAATTATATATTTTTTCAAACAAGCCCAGTAAAAACTAAATATGTAATAAATAGAAATCAATTTCTGGCGATCGTGGGAGGTTATTTATTATAATAATTATTTCAAGATGATTGTTTTATTTCCTGTACGAGTCTAGTCATGGCATAAGTAATGGTAGCCGGCAACCAATCAAATAAGTCATAATAATATTATATGCATCTTTTTCAGCAATTAATATTTCAAAAACGTTTATGAATTGCATCTAACATTGCCTAACATCTATACCTAACGCGTTCACTCTTATGCGATGTCGTATAGTCTTTCCAAATGCAATTTTTTCAATTGAAAATAATAAATACTATAGTCAATAATAATATATAATAAATTCCGATAATCGTATAAAAATAATAATAATAATCATACTATATTATGTATCAAAGGTTCTCAATTTATTTTTTGATTATCATAATATATTATTATGTGCATTGCAGGATTAATGCGGATCAGTGATTTTTTTAAAACTGTCGAAAATTATAAATCGATTCCTCGCCGAAAAATAAGCAATGTCAGACAACGCAAAAAATTGTAAAATTTAATTTTTATTACGGATTTTCCGGTACTTCTTAACTCAACGTTTGCATTAAGCAGAAAGCTATTTTTTTCAATAAGCTAAAAAGAAGGAAATTATCTACAAATGCACAGTCCTCGTAATTATGAGAACACAAAAACTCATGCAAATTTAATATTCCATCGAAGAGTTTTTGTATTTTTCATAAAATTATAAGTGTATACGATTATACGGAATTGAAAATAAAATATATCACTCTGAAGTGCTTAAACGAATAGGTGTGAATATATATTATATACATATTTATAACGAGGTTTCGGAGTAGAATATCAACGGCGGTTAACCTGTGGGATTCCGCTGAAAATGTATGACCTTTATATGATCCGCTATATGCATATTATAATAATAATATTATATTATAATATACTCGCGATACGCCCATGATCCGACCACGTAAGTCTTTAATTTTTTCACGTAAATTCGTATAAACGCGATCGCACTCGCCTGTTATGTAATGATTATAATTATTTACTATACATTAATATACCATGGTTATAATATCGTATACTTCGCGACGTCCTTATAATTATACTGTCGTCGACCATAGGTATACGACGTGCGCGGTGTCGGCGAGCGGATGCTATCGGATTAGTCTCGTGCGCCTAGCGTGACGAAATCAAAATTCTCAAAAGTCGTCCCAATGTACATATTATTATTATTATTATTATAATCATCATGGCCGGTATTATGTACATATTATTATTATTATTATTATCATCAACATGGTTGGTATTATAAAATATAAATTATTATATTATTGTCGCCGGTCTTGTGCGCAGCAAAATCTCAGAAAATACGTCACACTCGCGGCTACATTATATTATTATAATATTATTGTACCAATAGTTATTATGATAGGATTATGGATTAAAGCGGAGGCGCGGCGGGATGGTTTACTGCAGTGTTAAAATATTTAGTAATCTTTAAAAGTATTAGAAATAATTCTAATATTTTTAGAAAAATATTCTAGACGCGTTAATTATACAATTTTTATTTTCATCGGTATTGTATAAAAATTAAAAACTATATAAAGTAAAGATATTACAGTTTTTTTTTTAATCATATATTTCATAGTTTTAAATAACAGTAAAGCTTTGTTGGTGGGTTTGACAACTAATTTTGTATTATCTACAAAATAGTAGTAAAAATAATTATTAACTGTATAATAGTACTACTTGTAAATAGGAACATGTTTATTTTGGTACATAATTATTTTTAATTATTCAAATATTCAAATTATTAATGAAAGTTTTATTATTTAAGTTACATTTAAATTATTAGACATCGATAGTATCGATGTATCATATTACAAAAGGTACGTTTACAAAAAATCGGTTGTTCAAAATATTTATGTTAACCATATTTATTAATACTTGCATACCACCTGTGTAAAAAATTAATATTTTACTGGTGATCGTTTATATTTACAATTATATATATAATATTTTATACTGCCATTTAGAAAAAAGTATCGATAAGAAATCATTCGATAAAGTAAAATAGTATTTATAACATCGCCCATCGGTATCAATTACTTGTAAATAGATTAAAGTACCTATGGAAAATACGTATTTAACACTCGAATTCCAATGTATTCGAATTCTTTACAACACCGATACTTACCTCGCATATATTATATAGGCGCGTGCTAAAATATTTCAAATGGTTTCCGCGCTACATCGGCCAGAAGGAAACGCGAGGACGGAGGATGGCTCACGGTACGCGCTGGGAATGATTGTCTATTACGAAGTAATATTATCTTATAGTTATTTACAGCTAGCATTGGAGGGGGGAAGGGTTATTATTTCTTTGATAAAAGTACCATAGTACATTATATATTTATATAGTATAGTGTTAACTAAGTACACAAATGTGGTGTGGCTAGTCTTTTCAAAAAAAGTCTATTCCCATCATCTTGTAATTACACCAATGCCCACTGGACAGGCCGAAGAAGAAATAATAAACATTTGGATATACACGCGCAAGAAAAATACCCGAAACGACGCGCTCGAAACTAATTTATAATCTTAACGGATCGTTAATCGCGTTTAATTGCCTGAGCCTCAGCGCCCTGCGGAAACCGAACGCAAATATAATAGTATTATTATTATATTATTTGATTATTTCGCTTTAATTTCGTATGAAAGGAAAATTAAGTTAGCAAAAAAAATGAAAACCTGCACGGTCACCCTTCTCCCCGTCCGACGGTCCACCGAACAGTCTCGACTACACGTACTCGCGGGTGAAAAAAAAATCACGACGGATTTACGGATGAATTCCGGAGAACTCGTTTGATGTCTCACTCGACCGTTGATACTTAACTTTTCTATATAGCCAAGCCGTGAGTGTACGCACGCATGGTATTATAGCGCCACGATATGATAATATACGGTGTCCGAGGTCCGGGAAAAAAAGCGTTGCGCCGCGAAGTCTTTGCGCACAATTTAAACACACCTACGCCGTTCGCGGGACATAATATGACGATGGTCATAATAGTAATAATATAATGGGTAGGTACCTCTACACAATATTATTATTATAACAACATAATTCGCGTTATTTCTAAGAGCGATGACCGACGCTGAATATAGCAGCTGGGTAAGTACCGCGTATTTAACGCCGACCGCAGTTTAACCTCCTCCAGATCGGCGTATAATGTTGCAGTGGAGCTGAGACTTGATAGTCACCCAGAATACGATCGTTGGAAAATTAGTATACGATAAACCCGCGGGCCGCGGTGGTTAACGCAGCAAATAAAATACAGAAATTCGCCCTGAACTAGGTCCCTCACAATTTGTTTTCCAACTGCATCACAAGCAGAACGAACAATTCGAATCGATCTATAAATTATAAGAATATTTCAGTGGGGTGATTCAGGCACCACAAGGTAAACATTTTGGTACGAAAGTGTTTTCAGAAATTAGTGACCAATTCGTAACAATACGTTGTGAGAATCTGGTAGTTTGTAGGACTACCAAAAACTACCCACGACCAAAGGGGAACACTTTGGTCGTGACCTATGAGCCGCACCGCGTGGTGGCCCGAGGGCCAAGTCGGTGGAACTCACAGGCTTTGCACACGCATCCGCAAATGAATGCGGAAGATTTATATTTTGGGGAAAAAAGAAATAGTTATATTAAATAATAATATTAAGGTTTTGGGTAATCACATGGGTTTATTTTGCATGGTCATAAAGTGTATAAATAATGAATTTTAATATAATAACAATGGCAATTACGGCATAATAATAATAAATCGGTGTTGGCACATAACAGTTATGTAATAGTAATATTTTTCTTTACATTCTTCCCGGCCCACAGGAAGCGACACACTATATTGCTCATAATGTGCCCTCACAGGGTTACCGGGAAAATATATTTACGATCCTCTGAAGTCGGGATAGTAAGGGGAAAAAAAAGAATAATACAATAGGGACCCGGGTCTTGCGACGCCTCACTGGAAGCACGTAGATTATATGGAGGATGGCTCCACATAATCTACGGCCCGCGTGCTGGAGAAAAGGGGGGACCAGGGGAGAAAAAATTATAATATTTTACGGCATTGACGTTGACGTGTGTGATGACGATGACTGGATCAAAGCTCGGCCCATCGCCCGGAACCCTCGTGGTGACCTTAGCCCATCATACGGCGTGGTCGTACGCGTTCATTAACGATGACGTGCTGGAACCGTGAACGGCGTCGGACGGTGATGAGATGAAGGTCGCGAATACTGGCGGAAACGTTGTTCTTCTTGTCTTTCGAAATGTTGCTGATGTCGCGTGGTTTTGGTGCAGCGCCGACCCGGTTGATGAAGAGCTGCGTAGTCAGCGTCGATGAGACGTGGAGAGCCGTTGAAGGCGAAAAATTGAGTGAGTGGACGGCGATCCGGCTTGGCCCGCGACGGAGCTTTTTGGTGTTGGTGCGTGGTGGGGTAGGTCAGTGCCGTGTAATAGAGGGAATTCGTACAATAATCAGGCTTTTTGACAGTTTGCTCCGCCGGTGTCGTGCCGCGGGACCCGACGTAGGCGCTGACGGCATCGGCGGCCGTGAGCAACGACGTGCAGGTACCGATCACTGCGAGTTGTGGGGGGGGGGGGTCGGGGGACAGTTATTACATTACATGTTACAAGTTCACTGTTTTGTTACGCTAGTGTGTACGCACCTTTACAGAAGTATGGTACAAGTTCGAAGATTTGTTACACGCATATGACACACGAACACTGTTACATGTTACAAGTTCTAATACTGCGGTCATTCCCGCATTGGCGCGCGATAATCACAACAATATAATAATAAGGTATGCTCGTGAATGATAATATGGGTACAGGTATGTTTGTTGTATTTAATAATAATAAGGCAAAAAATGCTGTGATGTTACAACGTAACCACAAATCTGGAACTTGTAACTTAAATATAACCGCCCAAAATCAAGTTTCCATTTGCCGGTGCCAGTGTCAGTTGACAAGCTCACCCTAAACTTGAAAAACGGTCTTAATACTGTGGCTGTGGCTGATTACGTAGCACGTCAAAAGCGCGAAATCAAACTAAAGCAAACATCAAAACAGCCAAGCATAAAATAGCTAAAATGTTATTACATCGAGCTAAACCAAAAAAAAAAGGAGTGGTTGGCTGCGTTGTTATTGTCCGCGGGCTCTTCTTATAGCTATTTTGATATTATAATAATAATTATATTCGATTGTTTTCTATATGAGGAAACGTCTATATACGAATTTCGTGGGTTTTTCTATGAAGAAACGTCTACGAATTTCGTGGGTTTTCTATACGAGTGAATAGTCGACACATTTCGACCAACGAGTCGGGAACATATAATTCCTCTGCAGATATAGGTAGGTACCTACAACTGCCGTCGTGCCATTACGGCATAACTATAAAATATCATTATGCTGCGCAGCATGACTAATAACTGTGTGACGTGCATGTCGCGTAACATAATATTTTGAAAAACCTAAGTTTCGTCTCTAAACACGAACGGTATCTCATCTCTGTTAATAGGTACAGTTCAAGAATCTAAAATATCACCGTGTTGGTATCATAATAATACAGCACAATGCATACCATAATATATTACGATCTTTATTTTTACGCTCGTCTCCGTCTCGTACGGTTTTATTTGAAAATTATGAAAATGACTCGGTGACCGCATATTATAATATATTAATATTATGACGCATTAATAACAACAAGAATCGCATAAATCACACACACACGACACGGTGCAGCTACAGCAGCAGACTACCTACATATCTGCGAGCGTTGCATATAATATACATACAATATATACATGCATTATCGCTAATGAAATATGGCACCGGTGAATATATTATAAAGCCATCATCCGCTCGTTATTCGAGTGCATATAACGCTCCGTTACAACGCGTTAATTAAGCTGTAACCTTCGCGGCGCGCACCTTTTTTTCCCCATAATTTTTTCCATTTTTTTTTTTTTGTTTCCGCCTGTGTTTATTTATTATTATTACTATTTTTTTTTTTTTCATAATCTTACTTTGAAACTTTACTGCCTTTGACAGGGTGCCCGTGGTAAAATTAATTCGGCGAGTTAAACGTGACCGTGATTTATGAGTCCTGGGAAAATTATTATATACCTACGTCGCGGTATATAGGTAGGCGGTGGGTACCTATATATAATAATAATAATATTTTATTTATCATAATATTATTATTATAATATGTAATATGTATATAGGTGCACCGTACAGACGCGAGTCCGTCGCCCTTTTCCTGTGCGGCGCACACGGACATTTTCCTTCTCATCGAATCCGAAAGCTGCGCACGTACATGCGGCTACGTCGCAATTTCATATAAAATTATACATAAGCAGACACAATTATACACCTCAATAATATAATTATTATTATGAAAAGGATTCCAAAAACATATGAATTTTATTCATGCACCATCAGAAACTATTTTATATTTTAGTTAATATATAATTGATTACGCTGTTCAATTGTTCTTACAAGTCAATCAATAAATTTGCGCACCTATTATTATAATATGAAAATGATTTCAATAAAACTGTTTCGAGGCGTATATTGATAATTAATAATATGAACGTATAAAATATTTAATTAATATTAAATATTAATATATTGGTATTTAAATAATATGTGAAATGAGTTTATTTTACTACCTAACGGCTAATCTCTGCAGAAAAACTGGACCGATAACAATAAAAGTTATACCAATAGATTCCTTGATACTCGGCGGGAGTGGAAAGCTTATTTTTTCTAACCCTAAGCCCTATAGGGTGGCTTACACATGAATTTTGAATATTTTTTTGTTTATAAATAGCTGGATTATCATTGGTTACAGAAATAAAATTAATTTTATTGTCTATGTTATTCAAATGTACAATAAAAGGCAATGCAGTCTTTGAGGTTTTGTAGCTATATATTAAATAGCTAATATAGACTCAAAAACTATTTTGACCGAAAGTTTCAAAGACGGTTCTCAGAGATATATCGGGGAAGTTTAGAGAGTAGTTTGAACCACGTCCAAAAACATACCAAGTGCTAAATCCAATCCTCCACAGGTGGTTTTTGCCCATCTCGGTCGAATTGGTTTCCAAAACGAGGTATACCGATGCCCGCGTGAATTGAGGTACACTAAAACCGAGATACACCGATACAACGCCTTAGGCGAAGTCATCGAGTTATACAGCTGATAGGTATATTATGTTACCAGGAACATAATACACGGAAGTCTGAAAGGAACTCAAACGGATCGCATTGATCACAGACGATATCTTAGAGATTTCTATAACAGGTATACTATTGAGCATTATCCGCCAGCAGAGTTCTACTACACACATCTCGCGTATACAATTTGATGGTACGCAATATTAATATGATTAACCAGCCGGCAGGCGACGAAAGATATTATTATAGATGTTCGCCGTCGAGTAATTTTCGACAACAATTACTACCTACCTACCTATATTATGATATCGAATAACGCTGCGGCGACTATTAATTTTTCACCACGGCCAGACATTAATAATTAGAGGCGTGAACGATTCGCGATGATTTCTTGTAACGATAAATGGGTTGAACTCATATTTTTATTTTCGGACGCCGACCATTAGGTATATTATGTTCTAATCACAATAATATTATGCTCATTTTTGCGTTCTTAGATTTTCGAACGGATAAGGACACAAGGTGAAACTCGTTTGCGTGATAGATGGAATCGCGTGAAACCTATAATGTATATACTTAGTGTTAGGTATAGTGCTATTTACGTGTACATAAAATATTTATATTACAATATAAATATATATTATTTTAATTTTAGGCGAAAAAAATCATGAGATTCCGAAGTGGTTATCGCCGTCAAATTTTTCATGAAAACTATAGATATTGCCAATATGGATGGATGCATGCAGGTATAATACAATAGTTGCACAAGCTTGGACGTTTGACTGTCGCCAATTTTTGAGTCATCAAATTTGTTATCCAATATTGGGCTTACGTACGGTTCACGATTATGATGTTCCTTTTTATTTAGTACGTTATTGACAGTAACTACAAATTGGTATAACTATTTTAATTTAAAATAATATCACTATGCTTTCAAGTTTCAATATGCATTAAAATGTAGGTGGAATTATTAAAAAATACTTACCTATCAATACAGGTTTTTAGAACCAATTTTATTTTTGATTCCAATATCTGAATTCATAATTTCAGGTTCATCACCCTGATTTATGTAACAATTTAACATTAATTTTAATAATTGTATATACAATATTAACTTGAAATTAACACGTTATATAGGTGTTTAAAAAAAAAAAAACCAAGTGCGAGTCGGACTCGCACACGAAGGGTTCCGTACCAATGTACCATCATCAGCTATAAACATGTTGGCAACACTGCTTATATTATATATTCAAAGATTTTTAGTATTTTAGTATTTGTTATTATAGCGGTAACAGAAATACATAATCTGTGAAAATTTCAACTTTCTAACTTTAATGGTTCATAAGATACAGCCTGGTGACAGATGGACGGACGGACGGACGGACAGCGGAGCCTTAGTAATACGAGTAGGTTAGTGTACGGAACCCTAAAAATGAATTTAAAAAAACAGAGTAGATTTCTCTAGAGTTATTTAAATTAGTTGATGATACCTATAAATAATAACTTTATTTTTATTTTTATCTCGTTAATTCCCAACACAGATTATTATTATAAACAATATATATATATAAAGTACCTATATAACTTATATAAATTCATTGTATATATACAAGACATATTTTAGACATGGACAACATGCACCCACAAATACATAATACTAGTCTACACTGGCGGCTCCAGCACGCGCACCTATATAATAATGATCTTATATAATCAGTTGACTGAACACAAATTTGTGTCAACAGTCGAGACATTCGACATAATAATAGGTATACATGTATTATATATATATATATGTATAGTGTCGATTTTGGATTAGACGAGCTCGCGCTTGTATGATTTATGAAACTTTTACTAGGTAGCAATAATAAATAAAATGAAAACGATCACTTTTAAAATACATATTAAAATTATGTACAATTTGTGATTAGACAAAACTACGCGCACAGACAGCCGTCGCGCATATATCCAATATATTACGTGCGTGATCGAGCGCTTGGCTACCGTCTTGTGTTATATATATTTTAATAGGTAGATATAATATAGAACATACATACATCATCACAATATATGTAATGATTTATATTTAAAGGTAAGCGCATGTATATATATATATATATGGTACATATTATTCTATATATACGTGCGCGGACACGCGTGCGGTCATGTGCCACCTGCGGCACGAATTTATTTATTTTTTTACTTCGCATCGTTTCGAAATGGCGCGGTCACGAACTCGCGTTTTCGACGGGTCGTAGGGGCCGATCGCATATATATGAATAATAATAGTAATAAGTAACGTGGCGCGCGCGAGCACACACACACACAATACCACTGTAATTTGGCCGGCGCTTCTTTGAAAATATTAATAACATAATATGTATATACCTATATATTATTTATATGTGTGTATGTCGTATGTAGGTATATACGTACTATATAGTTAGGTACCGTATTTTTTTATTATTGTTGTTATTATTATTTTTGTTACCAGCTCCGACGACCTCCGCCGATTCAATCGAATTGCACGCCGACGTATATGGGACCGCGCGTACGGGCCTAGCCGATGACCATATTGCGCTCGACGCCCACAGACGATATAATATTATTATATAGGCAGGTAATACGCGTTTTGTACAATACAATAATATATTATTGTCCTCTATACGTATGGTTTTTTACGCTTTATCTATTCGCGACGATCGTTTAACAGCACTTCCCCTCGATCCCCCGCCCGAACGTCCAAACGATTCGTTTTTTATTTTACCGCGAGCTGCAGTTCATATTATGCACGGCGTACGATCATCATAATATAATATAACACGTTATGATGTAAGTACGGGGTTATGTGTGGAATGCTTATAATATGCATTCGTCGACGCCAACCGAACGCGTGAAATGTACCGTACACATAATTATTATATTCAAAGGCAACACATTGACACGACCTGATAAACAAGGGGAACTTGAGATGCAGACAAATTTAACCGAACCACTTTTTCATTTGAAATAATATCTAAATAATATATTATGTATAAAAATGAATGTGCGTTTGAATGAGGCTTATGAACCCGGAAACTATCAAACCAATTTGACATCAAATTTTGCACTCACATTCCTGGAATTCGGGAAGAGTTCATTGCTTCGACTTTCAGCCCCTATAGGTTTCTATAGGATATCTCGCATAGGAATTTCGATTTGGTTCACGAGAATCAAACAATTTTTTTGTTTAAAGAGTTGTTATTGGTTACAGAAATCAAGTAAAACTTTTTAAAAATGGTTTACGATAGCCGCGTTGCGATATGATTAATTTGAATAAAAGAAAATAATATTATTCAATTAATTATTTGTTATTGGAATGAGTACAGAAATATGTTTGCCGTCTGCTTGTAGCTTATATAGACTCAAAAACGAATCGATCGATTATGACGAAACTTTTAGAGATATCAGGAAAATGTAGAGAGTAGTTTGAATTACATTCGAAAATAAACCAAGTGGATCCAATCAGGCCACAGGGAGATTACTTATCTCGGTAAAATTAGTTTATAAAGTAAGGTATGCCGAATGATATGCCTATACCCTATATGCCGAATTTCCCTTAGACCGAAGATACCGAAAACCTAGTTACACTGAGACAATGTCATATTTTATGTTCGTTAATTTTTCTAGTATATTATATTATAATCTATTAATTTAATATTACATACCTACATATAATGATCGTTGGTTAGAGATAACTCTATCCTGCGTTTATCTTGTTACAAATATTCAAAATATTTTCGTCATTTATTTTGTTTGACACTTTGACAGGTCTCATATTCTATATGTATATAGAAAGGTTTGTAAAACGATAATTTGTCATCGTACTTCGAAACCGTGTTTTAGGCGTATCATCACTGATAAAGAGCGTTTACACGATACAAAATACTAATTGAGATCGGTAATTCAGCTTGCAATAACCTAATGAATTAGGAAACATCATGGTTGGTACAATTGGAAAAGTGTTATTTACTTCAAACATTTGGTCGCAAATAGAATTCCTGGAAACTAACATTTCAAATTTTAAGCTATAGTTTCATTGATGTATAGCACTTTCTAAAAACATTGTGATTTTAAGTTAATTTTAAGCAACATTCCCAATTTATAAATGTTTCATTGAAAACCACTCGTCATCGACTATCATGCAATCTAGTGCTCTAGCATCAGCATTTATTTTCCAGTATTTATATTCAATAATTATTTCTTCGTCAGTCATATTATCACGTGTAACTATAACTGAGTATTGGTCTCTAAATAAATGAGGAGTACAGTCCCTGGGGGGGGGGGACTATATAATATCTCATAGGCGCATTTACGATACAGTATAATATTATTCTTATGTGTACCTACAATTATATATTATAACTAGGGCTGGGAAAACAAAGCACTAAAAACCTACAGCAAGGGAATTAAAAAATTATTATAAATAATGCTACAAAAAAAAGCATTTTAACCAAGAAAATGCAACTAAAAAAGACTTGAACATTTTTAAGTTTGACTGAAAAATATTTTTAATATCAAAAAATAATTTATTAAACACATTTGTATATGTTCACACTAAGTAATTCTTAGAACAACTAAGCACAATTTATAAATATTGAAAAAAATAAATTAAAAACTGTTTTATTAAATGTCGATAAATGTCAACGTATTACGTAACCACTACCCCCACTCGGTAATCACTTTAACAAAATCTAAGAATCTATTTTCAGAAATATTTTCCGATAAGGCGATAATATTTCACCACGAAATCAGAAAATAAGTATATATAATAATATAATTAAAATAAATGAATAAATAATAATTTAGATAAATATGGACGTAAATGTTCTAAAAATGTTAAATATGCGTATAATTAACAAAAACTAATTAAAAAGCAAATAAACTGACAAAAAAGTACCAAAAAAGCATTTATTTACAAATATCAGAATAAAATGCAAAAAAAAGCAAAATCAAAATTGCATATTTGAACTCTGTGATGAATGAATCGAATTTTGTTTTTGATTAGCTGTGATTAGCTATGTAGTATTATGAAAGAAAATGCAAATGCTACAGGATCCTAGCCCTAATTATAACGTTGTGTATACATATAGGTATAGATAAATAAGGCATAAACAAAATATATTATATTAACATAACGCTATTGATTAATCACTAAACTTATTGAGAAAAAACTCATATTGTTATATTATGACGATCGATAAACTCGATTTTATGTTGTAGTTCGTAGCGAAGCCCCGGCAAAAAGTTCTCGCGGAGCCAAACTTCGATCGGCGCAAATGTCGATGATGCGAGGATGGCGTACCCAGCGTATAATAATGATATAATAAATATCGCTACACTATAAATACGACGACGACGAGCCGGTGAACAGAGGCGGACAAAAGCGCGTGACGGCATTTTGATTGATGACTGTGTACGGTCGCGGACAACTCACGCGAGTCCATATCTATCTATATATATTATATTATATATAATAATATTTCTGATTTTCATTTTTTTTCCCTATTATATGATTTATATATATATATATAAATCCTTTTTCAAAGACTGTCGTCGGCGAACGCATACACTGCACTTGGTGTGTGGTCGGCCAGTTTGCGTATGGTTTCACATCATATAAACTCTTATAGTAAAACTGTATACCCATTGGCCATTGACGATCCATCGAAACTATTCTATATACGCCGAGCTACATCGATCTGCTAAAGACTCGTTATTATTGTTGTTATTATTACTACAGTTGTGGAATTAGTTATACGACCACACAATATGTGACGTAGGTACGTCGTACGGTATCATTATACTGTACCTATCTATTTTGTGTCTGTTTACTGCACACACACACTACCTATGTCATATTAATATAATGAAAAATATATTGTATATTGGAAAATGTTATTATTTTATATTGTATCCTAATGAGCAGCGTCTCGTGAAGTCATAAATCGACAGACTTGCCGCTATAACAGAAGAAGTCGCCACCAGCCACCCCTCAGTAAGTATAATAATGACTCCGTCCCCTGCAGACTTATGGAATATATTTACGACGTCGTGTCCGGATAATCTTTTTATTTATCGACGGATTAACGTGTGCCGCATATAGTGCAGCTCGCCCGCATTACTCTTTATTATTCGCCTGGTTATTTCATTTATTATCACTGACGACGACCAACGACGACGACGGAGAAACGCCGAAGCGCGCACGTCGCGTCCGACCGGCTTGCACAGTGGATTTATCTCGTGTCGGATCGAGGAGATCTCCTCCATCTCTGCCATCCCGCCTCCACCGCTTAGACTTTATACCTATTTACTTCATATATATATATATATGATAAGCTACAGATGCGATTCTGTTGCGGCTGCAGTGTTGCAGTGCAGTTTACACGCCACCGCTGTTATCAGAGGGTTGGATTTAGGATTATTTTATAAGGGGTGCTACGATTATTATTATTACTGTCATTTCACACATTGCAGATCAGACGCGAAAATGAAAATAAAAAACATGGCTATGATGGTACCGTACTTCAGTATGCGTTTTTCAATCGTATAGTTGTGTCTCCCAGTGGCGCCATTTCAATAGAAAACCGGGAGTGCTGAAGCCCCTTTTTTCAGTTAGTCCACAAACGGCATATAATTTTAGGATTTTATTTTCAAAAGTGAGAGTGCTTATACAATATTGTATAATTTTTGTATAGGCAATGAGGAAATAGTCTTATCCAACCTACAATCTATTTGGTTATCCTCACCTATTTGGAACTTTTGCATTGCGTGTTTATGATATGGCCATATGGCATCATTTACTCATTTTGTCAATCAATAATAACTTTTCATTTTTGTAATTTTTCTATAGTTTACAGTTGTATGTTGTTAGACATTTCGATAGTAATTAAAATAATGTATCACCATTATCTGTGTTTTTAACAACATTTTCATAAATAAAGAATTATTATAACTAAACAAATATTTTCGACCCAGGGCGCAAAAAGTGTAAATACGGCCCGGCTCCTACCCATACAAATCCACTCACGAATGAGGTTACGTTTACACGTATGTAGTGCTTTCAGACCGTGCGGGTGGCTAGGGCACGACGAGAGTATTCCATTAGAAGTCCTCGATATAGATCGCCGCGGTAATTCGACTTGGTTGTTAGATATAATATCTATCACTTGACGAATTCGAAATCCGTGAAGCTTCGCACGTTAATATTATTATCACGCTATTATTGTGATCGTGATAATATGCGCAAGTACACTATATTGTTATAACCTCGTTTTGTATTTCTTATTTTCTTATATATGAATCCGTTGATTGAATATTATTTTAATAATATATATAATGCAACACCTACTCGAACCTTCCGGATAAATTACTGTCGTTATTATAATAAGTAACAATTTTAAGGTTCAGTGTCGGTTCTGGTGTACCGTGCATGTAACACAGTGCACACACTGTCCTAGCGTGCAGGATAAATTGTTTATGGTGCACATTCTGTGCTCAAGGGATATTAAATACGGTTGAAAAAAAAACCGTTTCTACTGGGTACAGCTGTGCAAACCATGTACAGTGCACCATGGGTACAACCATGCATAACTTGACGGTGCAGTTAAAGTGTATTGGTGTCTGTTTGAAACCATTCTTATTTTGCGTACATGCTATTATGATGCTACGGTGCACAACGAACACTGTACATCGAATGTGTGACGGTGGACAAAATTACCGTGTTATCACCGTACAGCGGTGTCTATAAATATTGTTACAATACATATTATGGTACCTACAATGGTATCACATTTGTTATCAACTTAAAAAAAAAAAAAAACCTTTAAAAGTTTTGGTTTAATTAGGTACCTATACACGTGAATACGTAGGTACTATAAATATTATATAAACTATAAGTTGTCTTATTTTAATTATAATTAGTTATAATCAAGATCGTGAGTTCTCTGGCTAATATCATGTAAGTTTCCTATATTTATCTTTATCACAGAATACTATACC
>NC_042495.1:101726548-101728171 GCF_005508785.2 Acyrthosiphon pisum | reverse complement strand
GGTAACTAAAGTATATTGGAAGTGAGTCGTGTCATTACTCAACGCTTTGGTTATAATTCTTAGAACATAGAAAATATATAATGAAAAAACAGTAAAAAAAATAATAATATACTATGTTTTATGTTTCGTAGAATGAACATTTCAGCGAATCAATTGATATGAGACCGTCTTTTTCAAAAACAAAACCTGGTACAAAACGTGCTGCAGAAAAACCAAGTGTGAAAAAACCTATGAAAAAGAAGCAGAATAAAATGGTTGTATAAATAATTTTTTTTTTTATAATGATAGTATAAATAATTCAATTTTTTTATAGAATGCATCATACAGAGATAATGTCAGCGAACGTTTAAGATCAGAAGAATTTGATGTTGAGATATTTAATTCGCTAACATTTAGACAAGGGGATGGTGTTGTAACAATAAAAACGCCTTTTGAAGAAAAATCCAAGGAGTATTGGGTGTTAAGCCACTATAAGGTCGCGAACATTGAGAATGTGCCAGTAAAAGACAGGTAAATACATTGGACTAAATTTAAAAAACCTATTACTGAATTTGTTTTTTTTTACTGATTTTATTTACTTCTTTTGTTTTTTAAATAAAATAATTTGTTGTTATAGATGGAAGTTCAGCGAAGCTACTGTTAGATTGTACACAAGCGATGAATCAAAAGATCAAACACTTCATACTGGACTCAATGAGACGATGCAAACTATATTTGATAAATTACTAACTGATCCGAAGCGTCAAACTATTAAAGTAGTAAAGGGGTACGTATAGCACACTTTTTATATCACAAAAAAAAGCCTTAAAAAATCTTTAAAAACAGGATAAAAAATATTAAAAAAGCATAAAAATCATTAAAAAAAAAACATAAAAAACCACAAAAAAAACATAAAAACATCTAAAATTACATTGAAAAACATTACAAAAAAAAACCGACCTTATATTTTCCTGTTAAAAATTACAAAAAATCTAAACAAAAATGTTAAAAATAGAATAAAATCTAAACATAAATGACCACAAATGGGTGGGTCAGTTTTATAGCTATTATAAATAATCATATTTAAATGGAAACGTATTTAGAAAAAAATATGTTAGTTTATAGAAAAAGTTACAATTATTATTCAAAAGTCAGTTTTTGTTTACTAGCTTTAAAATTGTTTCTAAGTACAATTGGCCCGATTGGTTATTTTTTATTACCTTTATTAACAATGTTTTCGTTATTAAACGGAATTGTAGAAATTTTTGAAAAATCTTATAAGCTTAATGAAAGAATTATAGAATACAGAATTTGTTATAAATTTTATAATCAATTGACATTGTTGTATAAATCTAATAAAATAATCGAGGATAGTATACGTTTAAAAGAAGCAGATTTTAAAGAAACTATTAACTTTTTCCCTAGAGAAAAATATTTAAAACAGACACAACTTAACGGTTACAAGTATACAGCATAATTAAAATTATATTAATTTAATTTCTTATAAATGGGGAATATATATTGTATTAAATGTAAACAAAAAACAGTTAATATTAATCCACATATAATTATGACTAAAAATAATTTGAAAAGAATGTCTGCAAAATGTAAAAAATGTAATTCTTTAAAAAGTTGTTTTATTAA
>NC_042495.1:101723526-101726397 GCF_005508785.2 Acyrthosiphon pisum | reverse complement strand
CGCTCATACCATGAGCGCACGGCACCATTTATTACTATTAGAACAGTTGAAAACACAAAAAATTTCAGAGAGATTTGAACCCGCTACCGGCAAGACACATGCTGCCGCATTAGACCACTAGGCCACGGGTATTTGATGATAATTAAATGGAAAAAAGTATATTTAAGAACACATATTATTTTATAATATTATATTATATTATAATTTTATATTAATTATTCTCTTTTTATGATTGTTTGATATCTAGTGCACGTTAGAAACTGATAAATTTATATATAATAAATATATAATAATATTAATATATAAATTTATATTTAAATAATGGGTAAACTTTATAAACAATTGGAATCTTTGGCCAATAAAGAAAGAATTATTATTAATAATAAAGGTATTGAAAATATTGATAACATAGTTAAGCAAAAGAAAAAAATTCTTAATTTGCTAATTAAAAAATATAAAAATATAATAAATACACCCAAAAGTACTTATATTTTAATATCTTTATTAAACATGTTAGATAGACCAGATAATTTATTCTGTTACGAACGTATTGATAATTGAATGGAAAAAGGTATATTTAAGAACACAATATATTATATTATATTATATTATATTATATTACAATATTACAATATTACAATTTAATATTATATTATAATATATAAATAGAAATAGATATCAAATTATAGCCATTCTTTAGCAAGTTTAGGATTTGCAAACATATTCTCTAATTGATCCCTAAACTTATAAAATGTGTTGAATGAAATACATAAATCTCCTATTTTACTATATCTTGACCACAATTTTCCTAACCAACGTAGTTTTCTAACATGTGTATCAGATAAATTAAATTCTTGTTTCAAAATATCTTTATTATTTAAATTTGATTTACCTATTTTTACATTAATTATATGCATATAATATCTTAGATTTAACGTAAACAATTTTTTTTTTAGAAATTTATACTTTTATAAAGTTTGACAAAATAAATGAATTCATCAACAGCTATTTCTATTGCTCCCAAAAATAATATTATAATCTCTATAGTTCTGAGAACTTGTAATAGTGACCGCTGACCGGTTGGTATTTATTTTTCTTCAAATTTACCACTGGATTAATATTTTGTACCATGATATAAATAAATTGTATAATCGTAGGTAATGTAATACATAAGTGTACAGTGTTAATTTTTTTTTCAGATACCTATTTAATTTAAATTTTTAAATTTTATTAATAAATTGCTTATTTTTGCATATTTTCCAAATTTTCACCGCATATTTTGAAGTTCCTAGCCTTGGTTATTCTTTATTATACATTTGTATACATTTGTATAAATTTAAAAATATGAACAGGCACCTACATTAGTCAAAAAAACAGATAGGTACCTAACCTATTTGTATACATTTTAAACAATTGTATGCTGTATGATAACATTTATACAACAATTTGGTATAGGTAATCAACTATTGACTATTTGTCAACTGAATTACATTTATTTCTAATTTTATATTATAAATATTAAATAGTAAATATTATGTACAATTATTGAGGAGACAAAACCCTTTCCATAGCATTGATTATAAATTTATAAATAGTACAATATCCAATATACATAATATGTGTACGGTATATTATTATTCAATGCGTTGTTTTTTTTTTATTATCAATAGAATAATGTGATTTGACCTATGTAATATAAAATGAAATTAAGATACCAAATACACGTTTTATTACTAGTAAATTAGTAGTTAGATAGCGTACAGATTATTAAGGTTGTAACTTGTAGGTACAACAAGAATCGGCGTATAACAGAAGCACTGAGTATATTATTATTATTATTATTATTCATTGATGGCATTTTTACAAATTAAATACAAAATTCTAATGTAAATAACTTCTTTAATTATCAACCCATAATTATAAATGATACGTCAAAATTCATTAAAAAAAAAATCCTATATGAATCATATTTCAAAAATATAGGTTCCATTTGAATTTTAAAAGTTACCCCTAAAATCTCCCCTTTTTAATTAATAAAAAAAATAATTAATATCAAATTAGTTTAGAGTATATGATACAAAGAGGTTTTCACATAGGTCATTTTTTTCTAATTTAAGTAGATCGTGCTGAAATCTGCTGTCACATGAAATTTGGAACACCCTGTATATGTTATATATAAATCACTAAATCATATAAATCACTGAGTCCTCTTTGTATACTTTTTTCACAAAGAAACTCAATGTGTAATGAAGTTTTATAATTATTTAATATTTTTTGTTTTTCTTCTATTAATTTTTCTTTAGTTGTTTTTAAGTTAGCTTTCGCTATTTTAATGTTAATATTTTTCAGATTTTTTTCTGAAATTGAATTTGACAATTCTCATCCCTTCATCATTTTCCTTGCGTTGTGCCAAGATAGCGTTGATTTTTTCCGATATTAATGATGGGTCCATTTTTTTTTATTCTAGAAAAAAATGCATATAAATTGTAAACCATCTACTAGTTATAAAATAATGTATATTAATGTTAAAATTCATTATTTTATTTTAAATTTAACTTTTTATATAAGAAAATATTACGTGTTAATCATAATTTATTGACATTTCTTAAGGACAACAGTTCTCCTTAGAAAAATATTGTTCAGTTATCTCTTTTTTTACAAGAAATTTCCATGTTATTCCACTCTTTCCGCTAATTTCCCTACGACTCCGCCTCTGCTTCTTAATTGGTTGACTACTCAACCAATTCCAGTGGCTGTTAAAAGTTCCATAGTCATCGGAAGTTTCAAAAGTTTGCATAAACATTCATATATTTGTCCGTTGTCACAGATCTCAACAGCTCTCGCGAATTTTCTGACGTAGTGATTAATCAC
>NC_042495.1:101721664-101722526 GCF_005508785.2 Acyrthosiphon pisum | reverse complement strand
GGTTGCAATAATTATCAATAATAATTTGGTAGGTTGTTGACGGTCGGTCGAGTCGTTGGGTTACCAATTTAAATAAATACAAAAAATCAAAGTTGTAGACATATAACGGTTAGCGTATAATTAGAGAATAATTCAGTCAGACAAATATTAAAATAATGGTTTACAATTCGAGGATTCGCCTAGAGTGCAATATAACAAAAAATAACGTGGTTTCGAAAAAAGGCGAGCGCGATGCGAGTTTGACGACATACGTCCGAAAACAGAACGGGTCCGTCGTCGGTCGGTAGTCGCGTCATGGAGGTATAACGCGCATTATACAATAATTAACGAGAGGGGGCGCGCAGCTGACGACGGCTGACGTGCTGATACCGCGGTTACAATGGTCGCTAACTAACGCCGCAATCTGTGCGGTGAGCGCTGAAATCGCGTTCTCCATTGAGTGGAGGCGATCAGGTTCATGCGACACGGCGGATAAATCATGACCGGCGCTTGCATCCGCGACTCGGTCGGCACGTTCGGCCAGTGACTCCAGTGAACCGTCGAGACCGGAAACGATGGCGAGGATAGTTGGCGGGAGTTTCTGGAGCCAAAACTCTTTTAACGTCGACTCGCCGATTCCGTTTGGTAACGCGCTACGCATGTCGCGTAACATTTGTGAAGGACGTCGGTCGCCCATGCCTCCGTGTTGAATGATTGAACGGAAACGAGTGGCTTGAGGGACATCGTACGCGGTAATAAGTCGACTTTTTACTGCGGAATATTGAACGTCGGCGCCGAGTAAATCTCCGATGGTGCGAACACCATCTTCGTCAAGTGCAGCGAGCACGTGGTTTACGCGTGACAGATCGGACCTAACGCGTTG
>NC_042495.1:101706665-101707592 GCF_005508785.2 Acyrthosiphon pisum | reverse complement strand
ACGTATACTGAATGTTAGATGTGTTCCGTGGTCGTTATTAACTTGAGATAACTCTTTTGCCATATAATTGTTAATATCTTCTATTTCATAGCATCCGTCTTCCAAACAAAATTCAAAAACGTGATAGTCGTCTTTTTTTCTCTTTGGAGGAATTGTTTCTATTTTCAGCCGGTTATTAGTTGGATTTATAATATTTGGAAATGAATTGAACGTTTGCAAAGATAACAAAGCTATTTCTGAATCCCCGTAAACGTTTAGAGATGGAAAATAATTTGCTGACAATACAGTTGAATTTCCAGTAAAACTTAATGTAATAGATTCATGCATTGTAAAAATTCAAGACATAAATGACCACAGTTAAATGTATTGAAGTCTTGATAGTTGGAATAGTTGTATACTATTTTGAACTGTCTGAAATAATGTTGTAATTCAATTGGTGGTGGTAAATCACCAAAGCTATCAAAATATACAACTTTGTCCTTATTTTTATAAAACGCTACCCAATGGCTTCCGTCGCCTGAAGATATATCCAAGTTTAATATACCACATTCAATAGCGTGCGGTTTTTTAGGTAAGTTATCACGTGAAAAGACACCACGGAAATGATTGATTTTCAACTTTCCGACATATTTTATAATATCTTGAGACGAAAGCGGTCTGTCAGGTAGCGTGATCATCAGTTTTTTTTTCCTTAACCTATTCTTGTTTGATTTCAAACCACTGCCTTTTTTTCTTTTTGAATTTTGGACCGCATTATACACACTAGCACCTCCAGACATCAAACTACCAAGTGCTGATAATCCTGCAAATATAGGTATTAAGGGAATTGCACCTCCTGATTGTCTCGGTACTAAATCACCCTTTTACCACCATTCTTTTTTTTTTGAGATTCTTTTTTTTTTCGCTGCTAGTATACCATTTGTTTTT
>NC_042495.1:101705219-101706615 GCF_005508785.2 Acyrthosiphon pisum | reverse complement strand
GGTGCGTTTGCTAGAAAAGTAGATGGACTCAATATCGGGTTACGAATACTTTTTTCATAGTACGATTCTTGAAACGATGTATACATATTATATAATAAAGTAAAATTATTTTTAGAAAAATCTAAATTCAAATTATCGTATGGCTAAGCTATCGAGTTTAGAAATACTTTAACGTTTGTTAGATTACAATGGTCAAATATACTACAATCTTTCGCTAACAAATTTTTACGTCCTTTTTGTAAACCAATTATGATAAATCGTGGTTTTTCTAATTTTGAAGCAGTTTTCAAATTCCATACATATTTTTTAGTGGTTCCGAGTTCAGGATATTCAAAAGTTTCAAAAGATCTAAAAGAAATAAACAAACTTTTTTCTTTTTCTATAAGTTTCAATAATTTCAACCTTTCTTCATCGTCAACAGTGATATGTGGAACCTTCCAGACTATTTTGTTTAAAATGATTTTACCCTCAGAAGCAGTTACACCAGATTTTAAAGTTAAAGCATTTAAATCGTTATGACTTCGAGTTAATGTTAATTCCAATCTAGAATTCACTAATATTCTTTTATAGTTTTCATACAAACCTAACCAATATTTTAATGGAATACAAGCGGTAAATTCACCATTATCATTTTCTGATTGCGTTGCGTTTCTAAAATTCCAGCCAGAATTTTCATAACAATTATAGTTGTCTGGTATACCGGATAAGTATCCTTCAACGAGCTAGTGATTCCGAGAACACGTGTGCTGTCTACATCTACCCCATTGATTTTGTTGCGTGCACACGACTTACAGGAGATGGTGACAGGATGATGGTAGTAGCGTCAAAATGATCAACAGTGTGTGGTTGATGTATTATTTATTTAAAATTGTAAAATATGATAAACAAGTTGAATTTAAACACTATTAGATTATTCAAATTGACGAAGAAAAACCAGTGTCTTAGAAAATAAGCGATTGCTCGAATATTCTCTAAGTCCCGTAATACGTCGTAAACGAAAATAATCTAAGTCGTAATACAAAAATATGATAATCAATAACGAAGAGGTACATGGGTGTGTACGTACGGTTGGTGAAATCACGTCTGAATACTGGTCACTCCCAGGGCTCCTATATAGTCCTATCCTTACCAGATCCCTGGCCGACTACGTCGTTGGTTCCCACGGTCCAGGGGGCCTTCTACAAGATGTGCCTTTGGTCGGTGCGGGGTGTCGCAAAATGACCAAGTATGCCCGCAGCCGTCTTGTCATAGTGCCAATATCTGATTCGTAGACTCTACTGCGCTCCGAGGAGGTCTCGCAGATATCTTACTGGTTTGGGTTTGTCATCCGGGCCGTTGGCAGACGCCGAGACTGTTGCTAACGTTTAAAGTATTGCTCCCCCAAGGTTTTATCGTG
>NC_042495.1:101699940-101702938 GCF_005508785.2 Acyrthosiphon pisum | reverse complement strand
CTGAAATAATGTTGTAATTCAATTGGTGGTGGTAAATCACCAAAGCTATCAAAATATACAACTTTGTCCTTATTTTTATAAAACGCTACCCAATGGCTTCCGTCGCCTGAAGATGTATCCAAGTTTAATATACCACATTCATTTGTATGTGGTTTTTTAGGCAAGTTATCACGTGAAAAGACACCACGGAAATGATTGATTTTCAACTTTCCGACATATTTTATAATATCTTGAGACGAAAGCGGTCTGTCAGGTAGCGTGATCATCAGTTTTTTTCCTTAACCTATTCTTGTTTGATTTCAAACCACTGCCTTTTTTTCTTTTTGAATTTTAAACCGCATTATACACACTAACACCTCCAGGCATCAAACTACCAAGTGCTGACAATCCTGCAAATATAGGTATTAAGGGAATTGCACCTCCCGATTGTCTCGGTACTAAAATCAACCTTTTAACACCATTCTTTTTTTTTGAGATTCTTTTTTTTTTCGCTGCTAGTATACCATTTGTGACGCAGTGTTGTAACACGGTTTATTGACGACCTTTGGCAAGCTGATTTAATAGATATGCAATCTCATTCTAAAAAAAATTATGGTTTTAAATTCATATTAGTTGTTATAGATACATATAGCAAATATGTATTTGTGGAACCACTGAAAAATAAATCAGGTAAAGAATGTACAAAAGGAATGTTAAGTATATTGAAAAAAGCTAATCCAAAATTTTTACAGACAGATAATGGTACGGAATTTTACAATGCTCAATTTCAAGATTTAATGAAAAAATATAAAATTAAACATTACAGTTCATACAGTGTTATTAAATGTTCAATCGCAGAACGTGTGATCCGAACTCTTAAAAATAATATATATAAACATTTTACTGCAACAGGTACATGGAATTGGTACAATACAATATCAAAAATTATACATAACTATAATAATACAAAACACAGAACAATCAATTGTACACACCTAGTGAAGCTCGAATGAATACAAACAAAATTAAATTTAACACATATATAAATTCTGAAACATTGTACAAACCAAAATTTAAGGTTAACGATAAAGTACGAATATCTAAGTATAAACATGTATTTAGTAAAGGATATACTCCAAATTGGACAACGGAAATATTTACAGTTTCAAAAGTTTTACAGACAAATCCAGTAACTTATCAACTAAAGGATGAATCAGGTAGTATAATTTTAGGTGGTTTTTATGAACAGGAAATTAAATTAACTGATTTTCCAAACACCTTTCTCATTGAACGTATTGTAAAAAAAATTGGGAATAAAATGCTTGTTAAATGGTTAGGTTTTGATTCAAGTCAAAATTCATGGATATCATCATCAGATATTTTAAAATAATTTTTTTATGTATAATATTTTATTAATTTTTTTTTAAATGAAATAAAAAAATATAAGGTTATTTTTTTAAGTCGAATTAATTATTTCACATCATCTCCTGATCCTCAATAGTCTGTTTGGTCAACTTAATGTATCCACAATCAATAAAAAAAAAAAAATAAAAAAGCATCATCTAATGGTAAATGAATCAATGAAAATAATAATACTACTGTTTTATTTGTTCGCTAGATAACGCTTTTTATACTGAACCATTAAGTTTATAGTGACCATAAGCTAAAGTATTTATCCCATCATCCATTATATAACGTTTATCATCGTTTGCACTTAGAACAAGTTTGTTCATTGTTTTTGAATGGACAACATGTTTATTTGATTGGATAAAATTCATTTTTCTATGAGTTTGTTCATCCTTGAGAGTTTTATGGTTTATAAAAGCGTTTAGTATCTCCATATAATTGTTAAATTGCATGTGATTTTTAATTATATATTTCTTTACACCTTTCGCCTTTTTTTTTTCAACACCATCTACAGTTTTATAAGCATATAATTTCGGTCTTAACGAAACGAATTCTTTAATTATAATTGACTTCATTTCATCTTTAAAAAACCCTGGCTGATTTTTATGAATTTCGCTAAAACAACAATGGTCTTTAGGATAATTAGATGTGTCAAAATATGGCAATAAACTATTTTTTAAATCATCAAAAAAATTTGTTGTTTGGATAGCATATATCAAGGAATCAGTATCCGAATATAAAGAACTAATTTTAGTTCCATACCTTTTCTTCATCACATTATAATGGAAGTCATACATAAATGTTTTCGAAACGTCTAAAATTGCAAATCCTACATAAATTGCCTTGTCGAATTTAATTGTTTCCTTATGCTGATGAATGGCCATAAGTTTCTTAGAGTATATAGTTCTGTCTTTAAAATTAGTTTTTGCCATTAATTAGTCAGATTTTTTGAGGTTAGGTTGCAATAATTATCAATAATAATACTCTTATAACCACAAAATGTGAACACTTTATTGATGGTTGATAAACCCAACGTTCTATCTTATCTATGTAAATCTATTATACATCACTTATCTTCTATACCGTAAATACAGTCGTGTAATTGTAACGTATTATTTTATTTTATTTAAACAAAACTTAACAAAAAGAAAACAGCTTATGTGATAGTAACTAAAAGTGAGAGTTGAGAAACCGTCTTTTACCGTCATTTCTATTTTAATGTTTTTTTTTATTTTATGTAATCCAAAAAAAATCTTTAAGTCTGTAAGCACGGCTTTACATAGAATTTCTATCTAAAGTCGTACCTGTAAGATATAACGTTCATAGTAATATTATAAAACTATAATATCATCATTACAACGATCAATTCTTATTCTATTTCATTTTTTGTTTTAAAAAAAAAAAGAAGTATTCATGTTAAATTTAATAAATAGCAATAACAAAAATAGTACTTACATGGCTTGTGGAAATTGAAGTATTGAAAGTATTGAAGTATGATGGCTGGTCTCTATTTTGTTAGAGTTGTTTTGACAATCTTTTGAGTGGTTGCTATTTGTTGAAGAAGTTTGATAATTTGATGGTTGGCTGTTTGGTAGAGAAGACTGTTCTGCTG
>NC_042495.1:101692214-101699890 GCF_005508785.2 Acyrthosiphon pisum | reverse complement strand
AGTGTGTGGAACACAATACTTGATTAAAATAAAAATTACTTATTGGTTTTAAAATATTGTAACAATATTAAGAAGGTATTTAAAACAGCTTGTCACAATATTTTCAAAAGGTTTGTTGTAAGTAGTTGTAACAATGTTGCAGTCAAATATGTTCAAAAGATGCATATAACATTGCTACAATATGAAATTAAATATTTTCTCAATGATGTTTTTTTCTGCCATTTGGTTATTGTGTAAACATATTAGAAATATTTTAAACACCAGAAAATCATCATAAACACATATTGTTGCAATGATAATCTGTTATCAACAATATTTTTGAAATATGATATTGCTATCTGGGGTGTTTTTGGTATAACTAAAAAACTTATAAGAGTATATACTTTAAATATTCAAATTATGATTATGTTACAGCTTTCTATAAACCATTACAATTATAAAATAATTTTATATTATATTTTAATTATTTTTTTTTATTTAATGTCGATAAAAACATTTTAGCTTGGTCAAAATACTTGAAAACCTAATAAAATAAGGTACGCCATATAAGTTGTTGTTAATGGAAGTTAAGAAAAAAAACTTGAGAGTACATTTACCATATTTTTTATGAGCGTCTAAAGTTGAAATTTTGACCAAATTCGTAAAAATCATGAAAATGTATAAATTATTTTGAGTTAGAAATTCATAAAATATTTATTTTTTATATCAGATATTAATTCTTCAAAAGTTTGTATACTTATATAAACAAAAAATTATACCGGGTAAATTACATTTTTATAAGTGTTTTCACTCTCATTCTCATTTTTACATAAGATACGCAATTTCTCACGGAGAGATTGCTTCTTTAGTTTTGATTTAAAAACGAATAACTGTAGAAACAATGTGTCAATGTTAATTAAATGTTTAAAGTATTTTACAAACGAGTTACAAACGATTGAGCTAAAAAAAGTTGGGTTTTTCCAAAATACCCAAATATCTTCAGCCCACCCCATTTTGATTTTTTAATAACTTTTTATTAATTTTTTTAGAAACGAAAATTTTGTCTTTACTAACCTTAACAAACGAGTTACAAATGATTGTACTAAAAAAAATTGGGTTTTTCCAAAATACCCCCACCCACACAGCATTGTAAACATGTTAATATTATAGTAATATATGTTTTAAGTGTTTTTGGAAATATGTTTTGAATTTACGTTACAGATGTGTTGTAAACATATATTCTATTCAATATTAATCATAACGATTTAAGAAATGTTTTAGCAACGTTTTTCCTAAATGACATTGGACATATGTTATTAGTACATGTGATCAGTTGATTGTAGACATATGTTTTTTAAATATTTAAAAAAAGTGATTTTGTCTACATTTTAACCACATGTTTTTGAGATGTTGATTGACATATGTCATTTGTACACGAATTGAAACGTTGTTAAAATGTGTTCATTAAATATTATAAATATATGGTTTTAAACTATATTGTAGAAACTTGTATTTTAGATGATCTTGGAAACATGTTATTAGTACATTTATTCATTACATTGCATACATATGTTTTTTTCTATATTATAAAAATATAGTTTTGTCTACATTTTTGCCATTTGTTTTTGTATGTATGTATTGCATGTATTGAAATGTTGTAAAAGTGTGTTGGGTTAGGTTTACAGTGAATTGTGTGTTTTGATCATCTACACGGGAAGGGCCGGGAAAAACGAAAAAAAGTGAATACTTAAAAACGGGACATTTTACGCAAAATCAGTTTTGGTGTAATTCTAAAAAAAATGACAAATATATATAGGTGACAGTTACCGCGATACATGAACAATTCACTGGCTATTTAAATATTATATTGGCATTTTATATACAACATAAAATTGTCAAAATAGTTTAACTCTTTTTCAGAAAAAAATTTCGAGGCATTCGTCGTTTAGTACGTGACTTACCGGTCCGCGTGACCCACAGCATCGGGTATTCGTTTAGTATTTTTAGTTGAAATAAAAATTATAAAATTATGTTATTTTATTATTAATTAATTAGTAAATAATAATACAAATGTAAAATATACAGGATTACATTTAATAATTTCAAAATCATCAGTTAAACAAAATACCTAGGTATAATTATTATTTATACGTAGTTTGGTGTCTAAGGAGGGGCCATGCCCCCCCCCCTAAATGCCGCGCCTGAGAAGCGTCGAATGATAAACAATTTGTGGTTCGATGTTTATTTTTATTAAAATTGTAAATAAGACAAGTTGAATTTATACTGGTTAGATTACTCGAATTAACGAAGAACACCAGTGCCTTAGAAAATAAGCGATTGCTCGAATATTCTGTGTAGGGGCGGAGTAGAGGGGTCCGTACATAGCAGTATACTCTATGGAATGATAGGTACAACAATGTTATTATTTCATGCTCTATACCTATGGTATGCATTAGTAATTATATTTATATACATAATACATAATAATATAGGTACAGTATATTGTATAAATGCAGGTTTTCCGTATAATTCGTAAATATGCAACGGCCGACATAATCAGTTAACCAATTTTATTAAAGATACTCGATGATATAGAAATACGCATCGGTACGGTGGTCATACAACAACCACCACGAATCTATACCAAGATTTAACATAGTCTATCTTAAATCGTGATCTATACCCTCCATTCCCAGTAAGATTACCCACTTGCGCGCATGCATACTAATAGCCGCCGGAACGTTCAGACTCCCCTGCGGAGACCGGCGGTCTGTGATTGGTCGGCGATCAGCGATGCTCGTCGTAGTAGGCAGCTGCTACTGGCGACGATTACCACTAGCGCTCCGAAGACGCGGAGGCCTGCGCGGCCGCGACTGGTTTTCGTCGAACGAGTTGGTCAACTTACGGTTTATACCTACGATTATAATTTTATAACCTAACATTATAGACAAATATGAAATAGTTACATATACTATAATTACTAGAGCACTATAAAATAAATGTACAGTGCCTTTATACTTTATAGTGCCTTACTATTACGTTTTACATTTCACATTTTCACGTTCAAACATCACTCATCAGTAACAATACTGCTATAACAAGTAAGTACATTTTATTTTATTTGCATTACGCATTACCTATTATAGCCATTATATATAATAGCTGGTACATAATTTATTATTGGAACCTACCTATATAATATATATATTGCTTATTACCGAGGTGTTGTGGCTACTATTAGAGATTTAATTTTAACATAAGTAAAAACCTAGAGTACCTTGTCGATAGTTGCAATAAATTGCCAGTGAAGTATGGAAGTTTTAAACATACTTTTTGGTATATTATATTATATAAACAATATAAATAGCGTAATCACTGGCCACATTATAAGAGCGTTAAAATATATTTTTATGCGCCCATGCGTATTAACGTAAAATCACGAACTTCGCAAATTTATAACTTCAAAACTAATCATTTCCGAAACTTTATTTTTGCACCATCGTTCTAAACTCGTCGAATTACTAATGTTTCAAAAAAAAATTAGAAAATTCGAGGAGCCGCTAAACTAGATTAGTTCCCAATTATATTTTAATATTCTATTATGTTTTAATTAAATATATGGACCTACCTGCTGTATATAATGGTTCAATAATAAATACTTTTGTTATAATATTGTAGTAGGTTTCTTATTTTTTTTTCATAAGCAATTTTTTCAATTTTTTTTGCATAATACCTATGTTCCTAAAACAATAAATTATATAATAGATAGGTATGATTTATAATAATTATTATCATTTATAACTATGCTTCTCCATGTTTGTAGCATCGCTACCCAAATAATCCCAAAAGAATATATTGCGATCAACATAGGTTTACATTACAAAAATGTAGGTAATTTTAAGAAAAAAAAAATACTTTAACAATGAATGTTTTATTTAAGTATTAATTGTGAATATTTACTACTTAACATACCTATTAGTAAATAGTGAAATTATAAATAACATAAACCTTATGAACTATGTAGGTACAGTTTAAGTGCGGTATTGTGTTGTGGGAGAAAGCGTGTGTGGAGTTTGATCTGTTCCAAATATCCAGAACAATATCTATATAATAGCTAGAGTTAAACTAAAATGATTAAAAGCTATAGATCAAAAAGAAGGAAAATCCAAGAAGAAATACATTTATATGAGTCTAATCTTTTCAATAAGAACAAATCAACTGATGGTCTTATAAATAATAATTTCATAGACCTGCAGCCCTCTTGTTCTTGGCAATCAGTTCCTTTAACAAGTGAAACACAAAATGATGACACCATAGAATTATCATTTAATGATAAGTTACTATTAGGTAGGTAAGATATTTACCCACATTTAGGTATTATCATTGTGTATAGACAATATCTAATATTATTTAATACAAATTCTCATTTATTTAAAGGTATCTACCTAGTTATTAAAATTAAAATATATTTCTTGTGTATAACTCGTACATGACTTTTGCTTAAATTTGCATTAATTTTGTATTCTTATTTTATACTTAATACCTGCAACCTACCTAATTAATCTTTAAAATACAAATTATATTTACTATTATTATTATTATTTTTTTTTTTTTTCGTTTTGAACCAACTGCATAGGAGGTCTGTTTGCACAATACTACATATTATAGGTATACACACTTGTTAAAATATAATTAAAATTATCTGCTATTAGGAATCTAGGTACTATGGTAATATTGAAGTCAAAACTATCACACATTAGGTACCTACGTAATGTATATACTGTTAACTTATCCAGGGGAAATAACGTCAAAAATCACTACCACTGAGCTACCCAACCTTATATACCCATGACGCTATCTCCCCCAGTTAATGGGAGTTTACAATACATTATACATACTATTATCATTGTTATTATCAGTAAATTATTATTAGCCTTTAGAAAAATATATTAACTACATGTTGATTATATTTAAGTTTCTTTTAAACCATATTTTCTAGAATAGAAAAGTTTTTGAAAATAATTTAGGTACCTATTGTCATTAAATATTAAAATTTTTAAAAACAATACTTTTTTGTCATCGTCCTTTTTTAAGTTTTTGAATGATAGTATTTATTTTTTATTTCATATTCCTATTAGCAGAATATTTTTCTTTGAATTTCAATACCTATAGGTATTTAAATATCCAATGTTGAATGAGTAGTTAGATACCTATTCACTTAACAATACACTAAATACCTATAAATCAAATAAATAATAATATAGGTATTATAATAAACTATTAATTACCTAATTAACAACTTTTTTAAGGATCTCAATCTACTAGCTTCATAGATGATGGAAATAATATACCTAGACTTGATGAAACTAATACTGATGATGTGTTATCATTTACGAATGAATTATTAGACTGGTCAATAACATATGGAATACGTCAAAATGCATTTTCTTCATTATTGAAAATTCTTAAAAATCATAAATGTTTTAAAACAACATTACCTGCAGACTGTAGAACATTATTTGGATTTGGTTCAAGTAGTGTAGTTAATATTAAAGATGATGTTATACCAGGAAAGTATTATCATTTTGGACTTGCTGCCGGTATTAAACGATTTTCTAATTATTGCACTGAAGATGAAATAAAAATTGCTATTGGCGTAGATGGACTTCCACTTACTAAAAGCAGTTCCAGTACTTTTTGGCCTATTTTAGGTTACATATTTCCATTTAATAAATCTGTATTTCCCATTGGCATTTATTGGGGAAATGAGAAACCCACAGACAGCAATCAATTTATGAATGATTTTATAAATGAGACTAAATTCTTAATTGAAAACGGCATTGAGTTGAACAATATTATGAAAAAGGTATCAATATTTGTATTTTCATGTGATACACCAGCAAAATCATTTCTTTTAAAAACAAAAGGTCATTCTGGTTTTAATTCTTGTAACCGTTGTATACAAGAAGGAGATTATATTAATAACAGAGTGTGCTTTCCCTTTCAAAAAGACCCTAGTACAAAAAGAACACATGAAGATTATATAAACAAAAATTATGATGATCATCATGTATCAAATGAAATATCTAATATTATTCAAATACCCAATATTGACATTGTAAAAATATTTGCCTTAGATTACATGCATATAATTTGCCTTGGTATAGTAAAAAAATTGATAATATTTTGGATCTATAAAGGACCATTACATGTTCGTGTGCCTAGTAAACAAGCACATAAAATTACTGAATTATTGTTAAGACTCAAACCGTATATAACTTGTGACTTTTCCCGAAAACCACGAGAAGTAGAAGCAATACATCGCTGGAAAGCCACAGAAATGAGGCAATTTTTATTATATACTGGTCCTTTAGTCTTGAAAAATATTTTAACTGAAGAGTGTTATATGAATTTTCTTTCACTTAGTATTGGCATGATAATTCTGCTGAGTCCTGATAAAAATAATTTGAAACAATTTTCCAAAGATCTTCTTGAATATTTTGTTGAGAGTTTTCAATTAATCTATGGAAAACATTATGTATCGTATAATATTCACGGAATCTTACATTTAGTTGATGATTATGAACAATTTGGGCCATTAGATAATTGTAGTGCTTTTTGTTTTGAGAATTACATGAAGAATCTCAAAAGTATGGTCAGAAAACACGAGAAACCATTAGAACAAGTTGTAAAGAGATATAATGAAATATGTACAAATAAATCAAATCCTATTAAGACAAAAGATTTTTTAAAAAATCAACATTTTATGGGTCCATTGACATCTAAGACTACAGATCCTCAATATAAAGTTTTAAACTTAGATAATTTTTCAGTTAAAATCAACAATAATGCTGATTGTTATATACTAACTAATGACAATACAATCATTAAAGTATTAAATATTGCTCACTGAAAATGTAGTAAAGATACTATAATTATTGGCAAACCATTTTTGGTTGCACAAAACATGTATGAAAAGCCTATAAAATCATCAAAATTAGACATATATATTGTTAAACAGTTATCAGACTCGTTAAAAGTTATTGCACTTTCAGAGATTAAAAAAAAAATGATGCTTTTTCCTATAGATGAATTTGCATTTATGGCATCACCTATTTTACACTCTGATCCATCATCTAAAAATTTATGACAAATAAAAAATAAATGTAAGTCCAGTAAATATATTAATTCTGCAGGGTACCTAATAACTATAGGTATATATATATATATTTAGCAGTATTCCTTATACTGGGGGGCAAGAACACATAGGGAGGCGTAAACAGTCATCACAGAGTAAAATTTCTACTTATTAAATATTTTTACTTAAGATAAATTGGGAAAAATCTAGGTTAAAGTATACCCTAAAAAAAAAGGTCATCGATCTTTGTAATTTATAGGGGAGGTTGCATAAGATTTTTGAAAATCTACAAAGGGTCGGGTGCTGAATAAAAATGGTTGGGAATCAATGGGTATACTATAAAGGTATTTTATAAATACAATTTTACATAATATATATAGTACCTATAGTATGTGAGAGTTTACCAGAGTGACCCCTAGTAAAAATCACCCACGGATCTCTGGGACTTGAGATCTGTGACCTGCCAGCCGTGTCACGTGGGAAATGTGAATTTCACTATGACAGAACTGACAGGTTTTAAACACGCATCGGCAAACTGAATGCCCAAGATTCATAATAT
>NC_042495.1:101666744-101692164 GCF_005508785.2 Acyrthosiphon pisum | reverse complement strand
TAGACATTTTAGAAGTGTCCCGAGTAACAATTTTAAGGTTCAGTGTCGGTTCTGGTGTACCGTGCATGTAACACAGTGCACACACTGTCCTAGCGTGCAGGATAAATTGTTTATGGTGCACATTCTGTGCTCAAGGGATATTAAATACGGTTGAAAAAAAAACCGTTTCTACTGGGTGCAGCTGTGCAAACCATGTACAGTGCACCATGGGTACAACCATGCATAACTTGACGGTGCAGTTAAAGTGTATTGGTGTCTGTTTGAAACCATTCTTATTTTGCGTACATGCTATTATGATGCTACGGTGCACAACGAACACTGTACATCGAATGTGTGACGGTGGACAAAATTACCGTGTTATCACCGTACAGCGGTGTCTATAAATATTGTTACAATACATATTATGGTACCTACAATGGTATCACATTTGTTATCAACTTAAAAAAAAAAAAAAACCTTTAAAAGTTTTGGTTTAATTAGGTACCTATACACGTGAATACGTAGGTACTATAAATATTATATAAACTATAAGTTGTCTTATTTTAATTATAATTAGTTATAATCAAGATCGTGAGTTCTCTGGCTAATATCATGTAAGTTTCCTATATTTATCTTTATCACAGAATACTATACCTACTCTATTCAGAATAAGACGACACCAGGTAACCACCAGGTGGTCAAAACCGGTTTTGCTACGTACCTAAGTCAGGTGTGCTCTTATCTGAATAGACTATAAATAGGTGAAATATATATTTTATTAAAATATTATAATAATACATTTTACCTATTCTGCTTATATTTTACTGCCCCAAATATAAATTTGTGTTGCCACTTTATATAATAATTATAATAGATTTTATATTTATCAAATACCTAGTATGAAGTAGAAGTGAATAGGTAACCAATAACCATGCATGTATGATAAATAGGTATTGTGTGTACTGTATATAGTTATTATTACCTATGTTGAGTTTTATTAAAATGTGCCTATATATAGTACATATTATATTCATAAAATATAAACTCTAACTAGACAAGTGCTAAAAGGAAAGGAATAAATAATAATATTACCTGCTATAATAATCTAATACTATTGTAACTTTTACAAATATATAATATTCTGATTTGATTTATTTACATCTATATAGGTATAAATTATTAAATATGTCATGGTAAATAACATATTATTATAATAGGTTCACAACAGTTCACAATATCTTATATTATCTACTGAATAATGAGGTTATTCAGTTTTAGTTTTTTGTTCGAGGTTGAAATAAAATTATATTTTGTACTAAATTTGTAGTATTTTTATTGCAATTAAAATTGTTTGAAATATTAAGTATAATTAAGTAAGGTATTAAAGTAAATGTACCTAATTTATTCACATTAATATGGAAACATGATTTAATTAGATAAAATGTTAAGTTTAGAAATGCTAAAAATATATTTATTACCTATTAGGTACCTACAAGCTCTAATAATAGTTTTATACGGTTTTATATAAATACATAGTACACAACTGCTTATTTATATATTATGTTAATTATTTAGTTATATAATATAGGTAGGTTCCTAAATGGCTTCATTAATTATAAAATATAAATTGTATAAATTATAATATAAAATTACTAATGTAAATTTTTGTATCATACATTGTTTTAAATATAGTTTTAAAACTATCAAGTTGTAACTATAAAATGTCATACTTGAAGAAACAAAGCAAGTCCTGCCGTTATCTACAGCGTAAACGAGCAGCAACTCAAGCAGTAGCTTTGTTAATGTCCTCAAGTGAAGATGATGATAATTTGACTATTCAGACTCCACCATTAATAGCAGTACATCAATGTAACAATAGTTCTTTACCAGAAAACATCAACAGAGAAAACCTTCTCTTCTCTGATGATGTTGAGACTAACAATATTTTTGAAGATTATTCACAGAATACTGATAGTAGTAGTGAATCTTTAAGTTCATCTATTGATTCTGTTAAGGATATTCCAAGTCTTAGATTGGTATTAGCACAGTGGGCTTTACGATGTAACGTTCAACATAGTACTTTAAATGATTTATTGCAAAGTGTTTCTATTTTTCCCGAATTTCAAGGATTACCTAAAACTGCACGGACATTATTAAATACTCCCACTATGGTTTCCATCAAACATATCAAAGGTGGTATTTACCATCATTTTAGTATCAAAAATGAACTGGAGGATTTAATAAGGACTTGTGATAATCTGCCTTCTTTATTATATTTAATGGTTGGAATTGATGGATTGCCTATTACGAATAATCCTGTAAATCAACTATGGCCAATTTTAGGTTATTTTAGTAATATTGGATATGAACGACCACAAGTGTTTATTATTGGTGCTTACTGTGGAAAAACAAAGCCTTTAGATTCAAATGAATTTCTTACATATTTTGTCAACGAAATAAAAGATTTATCTGTGAATGGTTTTATTTATAATGGAAAATGTGTGAAAATTATTTTGAAAGGACTTATCTGTGATGCGCCTGCAAAATCATTTGTACTCAACATAAAAGGCCACAATGGCAAACATTCATGCCTTAGATGTTTAAATGTAGGTCGATGGATAAATAACAGAGTTTTTTTTCCAGAATTAGAATCTACTTTAAGAACTCATGATGACTTTATTACTTATTCTGACCAACTTTTTCATACTGGTGTAACCATACTATCAGAAATCCCAAGTTTTGATGTAGTTCTATCCACTCCATTTGACTACATGCACTCTGTATGTATTGGGTTGATGAAAAAATTATTATTGTTTTGGACTGGAATTCACAAACATCATCAGTCATTACCATCAAATTTAATTTCAGTGTTGGATGAAAGATTAACTTCATTAAGTTCATATATACCACAAGAATTCCAAAGGAAACCAAATTCAAATAGTCGTAGGCATCCTTTGCGTGATGCAAACAGATGGAAAGCCACAGAGTTGAGGGAATGTCTTTTATACACAGGAGTAGTGATTTTCCGTGAAATTCTCAGTAAAGAAGTCTATGAACATTTTTTGGAATTATCTTTTGCTATAAGAATTTTATTAGCTTCAAATACAAATGAAACTTATGTAATTTATGCTGAAAAGTTGCTTAAACATTTTGTTAGCACATTCGCTTGTCTATATGGTGAAATGTATATGTCCCATAATGTTCATTCGGTTCTCCACTTAGTTGGGGATGTAAAAAAATTTGGATCATTGAACAATTTTTCTGCTTTTCCTTTCGAGAGTTTTATGCAACCATTAAAAAAAAAAAATTAGGTCTGGCATGAAACCTTTGCAGCAATTGGCCAACCGTTTTGCTGAAAACCGTATTAATAATATACATTTTAAAAATAAATCATCGCAACCAAATGGTCCGATAAATGCTTATTGTAAATTAAAGGAAAGACCTCTTACCGCAAATTCCTGTTTACCACAATATACTGGATGGAAAACCAACAAGTTTACAATAAAGATAAACAATTCAGATAATTGTGTGAAAATTAAAAACGGTTCTTTAGTACTTCTAGAAAATATTGCAACATCAAAAATAGATAATAATAAAATATTAGTTGTAGGACGATGCTATGAAAAGATACAAGATTTTCTTAACACACCATGTTCATCACAGTTGTTGGATATTCATGAGGTGCGCCAATTGGGTAGTTTACAGTCATGGCCACTAGAAGAGGTTGTAAATAAATTAGTTAGATTACCTTTAAATGGTGATAAATTTGTTCTTATTCCATTTGCCCATGATACTTAGTAGAAACTACAAATGCTGATGATTATTTTTTTTTTGTAATTAAGGGAATTTTAGTTCATAATTTAAATATTATTACCTAGACATTATTTATAATATCTTTTGGTGTTGTATGCCATTCTGTATGTGCCACTCAAAATATTTTTACTAAAGCTATTTAAATAATTTTTGTGTTTGTTATTTTCAAATAAAATAAATGTTTTAACAAGGCTGTTAAACTGGTAAAATTGGTTTATATTTTATATACATATCAAGTGATATAAATTAAAATTGAAAATATATATCTTTAACCTTTATAGAGGTACTATTGTACTAATACAATGGTACATGCATAGAGTCATTAATCATTATATTTGTATAGGGTTTGGTCTGTTGTTGAATTTCTTGAGACACATGAAATTCAACATGTGCCAAGCAATTGGATTCATATCAACAAAACACGTTTAAATTATGGCACTTGTTGGTTTCCTAATACTAAAAATAGTAAAAGAAATCCAAAATTTAACTCTACTCAAATTTCAAAAATGATTATAAACTGCATGGGTCCAAATGAATGTGATGGTTTGTACTATGAAATAAAAATAATTGCTGGTCCTTTTGGTAAGTGATGATTATTTTTGTAACTTTTTTTTTTTTGTATCTGGCAAATTAAAATGTTTACAGATGATGAAATGCAAGCCAGAAGAGTTCTTAAAGCTTTATCTGGCCCTGATGATAATGATGATAGTGACAAAGAAAGTGAAAAAAGTCCAAATACAAATTCTAGATTTATCAAGAAACTAAAAATGAGTGTAGATCAAGTGCCAACAAATGTTAAAGTTCCACATAAATTGCCCAGTCCACCTTTAATTAAAATGAAACAAATAAATCATGAACTTATTGAAATTGGTACCTATAATGATTATTTATTAGTATTTATAAATAAACATTATGTTTTACATTTTTACTATTCATATTTTATTTTAATGTTTTATTTTAAAAGAGTTAACATCTACACCAGTGAACATTGCAACTTCTACAATATTATCTGACGATGTTCTTAAAGCCAATACAGAAGTTGATGAAACCTGCAGCATTGAAAAGACAAATGAGAATGATATTCACATCTTATCAACATTTTTAAATTCTACTGATGGAAATTATGAATTTTCTATTGATGATGACGATGAGGAAATAAAGAACATCATGAACATGTCCATACCTGTAGCATCCACATCCAAAAAGATTGATTTATTTGATATTACTCCTTCACCTGGAATCCAAATATCACCTAATGACAATGATATGTCGTATGATGGTGAAAGAAGAGATTGTGATACAAAATATATGAGTAACTTAACAAAAAAAGTGTGTGATTCTTTTACATATCAGTCAACTAAAGGTAATGATAAAACCAAAATTATACTTGTAATTATTCAAATAATATTTACATTTCACTATGTGTAATTTTAATTGTACCTATATTAGATTGCTGTTGCTCAAAATTAGATGAAGTTCTGAAGTGTTTAGAAATGCAGGAGGATAAACAAAAAAAAAGAGATGAGAAGATTATGACTCATTTGCTTATGATTAATGGAGTAAATGCTAGACTCAGTTCTGCTCTTCAAAATAATTGTAAAAAGTTGGACACCATAATAGCAGCAGACAGTCGAGTACGGGCATTGGCAATGCCCACACCAAAATTGCCATCACCATTTATGGATCTCCTTCCAGTTATCAATATGGACAATCTTGAAACAATGGAATCCTTATTAAGCCAAAGTTCACCAGATATATTACTTTGTAGAGAAGAATTGGTAACAATATGTTTTTTATGTTTCTTAAATCAATTATATATAAATATAAATAATTAATATCATTATTATTATTATATAATAGTATTGCGTATAGTATTATAATTTAATATAAATACAATATAATTAAATTCAAAAATATGTTAGGTACTTATATTTATATAATGATTTACATTTATTAGAAATCATACATTCTTTTGAAAGTGGGGAAATTATCATTAAGTTCAAGCATACGTGGAGCCATGGATATCTTATTTCTGCCAAATGTTCTATCTCAATATAGTTACAAAGGGAAAACCAAAAAAAATTTCATGAAACTGAATCTCTTTACATTAATTTATGGTAAATATATTATCCTACATTATAAAACCAAAATTTCCAAATTAATGAAGTATTTTACTTATTACAGAGACATTATCTGGATTTATTTAACTCCGGACGATGAAGCAACTTTTCATAAAGTTTGTGACAATTATCTCCGCCATTCATTGAATCGTATTGAAAAAATAATATAGTCCAGTTTCTTTTTGTTACATAGTTACATAATATATTATGATCTATATTAAAATGCTAATAATTTATAATGTATAATAATGTATAATAATGTATATTTTTTATTACAAACAAGTTTTCTATTTTTTTTTTTTTTTAATATTTTCTATATTGTATAACCTAGGTAGGTACAATGAAATATATTATCTAATTTATAATAATATGTTATTTTTTATTAATTATAATAATATGTTGAATGTTTATTCTTACTTTTTTTCTTATATAATATATTATATTATTAAGTTCTTTATTAAAATCTTAATATTGTGATAATAATATAGGTACTTATTATTTTTATTAAAAGTTTTAATACAAATGTACAATTAAATATATTATCTAATTTATAATAATATGTTGAATGTTTATTCTTACTTTTTTTCTTATATAATATATTATATTATTAAGTTCTTTATTAAAATCTTAATATTGTGATAATAATATAGGTACTTATTATTTTTATTAAAAGTTTTAATACAAATGTACAATTAAATATATTATCTAATTTATAATAATATGTTGAATGTTTATTCTTACTTTTTTTCTTATATAATATATTATATTATTAAGTTCTTTATTAAAATCTTAATATTGTGATAATAATATAGGTACTTATTATTTTTATTAAAAGTTTTAATACAAATGTACAATTAAATATATTATCTAATTTATAATAATATGTTATTTTTTATTAATTATAATAATATGTTGAATGTTTATTCTTACTTTTTTTCTTATATAATATATTATATTATTAAGTTCTTTATTAAAATCTTAATATTGTGATAATAATATAGGTACTTATTATTTTTATTAAAAGTTTTAATACAAATGTACAATTAAATATATTATCTAATTTATAATAATATGTTGAATGTTTATTCTTACTTTTTTTCTTATATAATATATTATATTATTAAGTTCTTTATTAAAATCTTAATATTGTGATAATAATATAGGTACTTATTTTTTTTATTAAAAGTTTTAATACAAATGTACAATTAAATATATTATCTAATTTATAATAATATGTTGAATGTTTATTCTTACTTTTTTTCTTATATAATATATTATATTATTAAGTTCTTTATTAAAATCTTAATATTGTGATAATAATATAGGTACTTATTTTTTTTATTAAAAGTTTTAATACAAATGTACAATTAAATATATTATCTAATTTATAATAATATGTTGAATGTTTATTCTTACTTTTTTTCTTATATAATATATTATATTATTAAGTTCTTTATTAAAATCTTAATATTGTGATAATAATATAGGTACTTATTTTTTTTATTAAAAGTTTTAATACAAATGTACAATTAAATATATTATCTAATTTATAATAATATGTTGAATGTTTATTCTTACTTTTTTTCTTATATAATATATTATATTATTAAGTTCTTTATTAAAATCTTAATATTGTGATAATAATATAGGTACTTATTTTTTTTATTAAAATTTTTAATACAAATGTACAATTAAATATATTATCTAATTTATAATAATATATTCTTTTTTACTAATTATAATAACATGTTGAATGTTAATACTTACATTTTTTCTTACATAATATTTTAAAATGTTCTACATCAAAATTGTAATATTGTTATAATAAAGTAACTATTTTTTTTTATAACATAGGTACACGTTTTTTATTTTTTTTTTAAAATATGGATATATTTGAGTTTTAAGAAATTTAAATATACTTAAATGTAACATTTAATAATATAAACTGTTTAATGTTATTTAAATAACAATGATCAAAAAGATTTAAATACTATAGAATCGCCCGACAATTGTATCTAAGATAGTGGCCCGGTAGGTAGGAATTATAATTATCAATGCATAGGTTGTTAGGGGTTCCTGGTTCGAGTCCGACATGTCGTAAAAAAAAATTTGCGTGTTTTTACGTTTTTTGTTTATTTTTGTCACGGTATGTGCACGGTATTTTTCAACACTCCTACACGGTTACGGCACTGTACCTTTGTTCACTCTCGGACGGTTAGAACACCGACTCTAGTCTGACAAATGAACTATAATTTTAGTTGAACGCTAAAACGGTTCCTGAACCGACTATTGAGTTCTATCAGCACGGTGCTTCCCATGTAATAAATCGGTATTAATTTTGATCAAAAACACAGTGCTGTGCACCGTTATAGCACGGTAACAAAAACCTAAAAATTGATGTAGGGCACCCAATGTGCACCAAAATTGTTACTCGGGATACACTCGCGGCGGGCATCGATCATATCGCCACAAACACCTTTTCGTCTGACACAAACACCCGCAACCGCACGTCCGCTTGCCCGCCCACTATACCGTTTTCGGATTATTCGAATTAGCTCTTAAACGCGTATTTTCGTCATGCACTTGACGTTTTCGTGGCTTCGTCCTCGTTCAGTTTGCCCGTGTCTTAGCCGGTGTCTGTTTTTCGAATTCTGTACGACTAGCAGCGTGTAAAACAATTTCTATTTATTCGATCGGCCGACTACATTTAATATATTATAATAATATCAGCTATATATTGTCCAAGTGATCTAATTTAAATTGAATTGTGCATGAAATAAATCAAACGAATGTCGTCGCGATTGTAACGACATGACTTCAAAAATTAAACCAACCAATTCGTTACTAATTCATTGTTGTTTTTTCGAATATAATAACATGGGTAATATCGTCATAAGATGAAATACGGTATAAATAGGCGTTTATAGCTACATATACATTTTTTTTTTTAATCTGTGACACATTCGAACAGTATTACACAATTACGGGGCCATAGTATAATATTATAAATGCATTTACACAATACATGGTTTCAATAAATTATTGTATTCAATTAATCCGCAGTTAACTATCGGACGCGAAATGTTTATGTTATAATATAATATGTAGTAGGTACATAATATTTTATATTTAGCCAGTAGCCATGTAGGTACCTCGAGACAGTGGTTCTCAACTTTTTCTTGTTTACAACACCCTAAAGGGTTTTACGAAAATCTAGGGGCACCATAAACATCGGAATAGTATGTATACGAATGATTTATATTTTGAATAATTTCACGGCACGTCTAAGGGCAGTTGGCGGTACACCGCGGCTGAGAACCACTGCCTAAAAATATAATAATATTTCGATACGTTTATAGTTATTGTTATTATTATTATTCACGTACGGTTTAACGATGGCTTATTCGCGGTTGTACACGTCGTATATATAGGTACCACATTGCAGTTGAAAACGTTTACGTTTAAAGTGCTTTTGGTGAATAGAGTACATATAGCTGCAGCTTTAAAGATATTACCGATAAACGCAAGTCACACGAACCATTAATCAGAGGAATGAAAAAAATAACACACTAAACATTCTATTTTTATCGTTTGACCGAATCATTGATAAATCGACCCTTGAATGGGTCCCTAGCAAATGTCCACAGACGATAACAATACATGAACGCGCTGTACAAACATAATTCAATTTGTAATGTAGTCTTCGGTAGCCGGTACTATATGTATATATACGTCGTGTACTTACAATATTCAGTAACGAATTTGTCGGAAAATAAAAGCCAAAATAAACTTGGCGACGCGAATGGGTCAGGTAGGCTGATGCAAATATATAGGTATTATATGGAGAAGTATTCTATGGTAGAAAAGCTGTACGATAGTGAAAAGGTCTGAGAGATGTCACTTCCAAAAATATAAAAATAGAATATCGCTCAACGTTTATCAACCACGGTAATAATATACGTGGAGATTATACGTAAAGATTTTTTAGAATATAATTTTTTTAATTCGTTAACTACCCACCAATGTATAATAGTAAGTACTTAGGTTCTCAAGAGTGCTAATTCGAACACTATGCCACTTTAAAATAATCGTGTTGGAGTCGAGTTCGCGCAGGATCTGACCTCTTGCAAATACTTACACGACAAAATCGAAATAAATCTATGTAGTGTTTGGATTCTTCGTTGTTTATATAATGTAAACCGTTTTGTCGTGGTTTAAGGTTTTATTAGAATAATATGGAAATTAAAATTGTTTTCCGACGTCTATTTGTTTCGCTATGACATTGGCTGTTGTCGAGTGTTGTAGTTCACGAACGCGTTAGTTTTTTTCTGAAACTTTTCAATGCCAACGCACGATGCAATCAAAAAAAAAACAAAACAAAACAAAACAACTCCAAACTGTACTCGAATTCATTTCAAAATATATAATAACATTTAATTACGTAAACAGTATAGACATAAAAAATAGTACTCGCCGAGATGTTTGTAAAACGTCGACTAATATTGGAGACTTCAGTACCTACCTAAGTAGTATTTGTACATTCATAATATTATACTGAATGTGGTGAAAAGTGCTACTCGTGTACATAAACAAAATATATACTGCTGCAGGCGAAATTTTAAAAAGCAATTAATTATTTTGTTTATAGACTCAGGTCCGGTGATGTATAATTCGAGACCATTGCGTACGCATATAGATAATTGAGTTATCATAAAATATAAGCAACCAAAAATTGTTCGAGCCATACCTACTATTAATTATTTGAATTTGAGATTATTTTTTTATGTCCACGATCGAAACGCATTGACACCCGCAAATGCGCTCCGATAACGCGAGAATGGTTATTTGATTTTCTAAAATGTTCAAATCATCAAGGGATCCATTCGCCTAGTGTCAATAAAAAACTGTAATTGGATAGACCAAATAATACAAGCACAGCCGACCTATATGCATTTTCGAATTCCACAAAAATAATCGTCTCAAAAGTTAATATTGATTTAGTTATGAACAAATATACAATGATTGACGGTTTCAAACGACAACAAATTTACTGTTTATGTGTATGATATAGTACCTACATATTACACTATTGCAAATATATTTAATATTGCCTCGGGAAGGAAATGAAAAAAAAACATTGGTGTTTACACGGAAGCAAAAAACGCATTAACGAAATATAATTCGGCCAAGTTGAAGAACGCTAAAATATAAATATATGATGTTTCAATAGTAACGACAACTTTTACGTGGATATTCCGATCCGTTAGCCCATAATATATATAATATATTTTTATGTTGGATACGAAATTCGAGAAATCACAAACAAATAACTTTTGAAGGATTATTTCTGCTGTGAAACCTCTTCGTATATTTTATAATGGAATCGCTCAAGACCAACTGATTTTTCCGATATAAAGGAGTTTCCGTTAGCGTAGGTATATTTATAGTTATACTCGTAAGTAAATCAGAAAAACAATTAAAAATTTGAAACGGCACTATTATTATTATCTGTTTTAAGGGAGGTTGTACCGTATTACATTGTATATACGCGAAAGGCGAGATTTTGTTTATATACTCTATACTTTTATTGGGTCGCGTAGACTGTAATATTATTGTATACCACAGTAACGAACCCCAAAAGCTGTGCGAGTGATAAAAATAACAATAAATTACAAGAGGAAGGGGACGATCTGTAGGGTGTTGTGATGGTGAGCGCCGAGCGGGTAAGCAACGGTGGTGGTTATCGTCATCGTCGTCGTCACTACAGGTTTATTTGTTCACATTGTCTTAGCCGACATATTTAGAACCGGCTTAGAGGTTAGACCTAACATGTATAATTATAAACACTTTATCAGTACTATTTACTATTTAGGTATGGTATAATCGGTAACCATTAAATTTTGATCACCGTAAATCGTAACCACACGTCGACAAGTCGAACATTTTTCAACTTTAAGGTAACACTCCTGGCGTGACATAGTACTTATATGCGTTAAAATGGTATAACCACAGCGCCCATCCATTTGAAATACTGAGGAACTTTATACGACTAGTAAAATTAAGGACGACGCGACTTAGAGCGAAAACGCATTTTTATTGTATTTTATATATGTCAAGGGACGTAGACTGCAATTATTATTATATACCTCGGCATTAATGAAACCCGGAAGTTGCACGAGTAATAAATATAACAATAAATTACAACCGTGTCATTCCGAAATCCATCTGATACAGTTTGAAATACGACGACATTTAAAACTGCAGTGCGCGTGTGTTACGTCTGAGTAGATCCTCGCGAGGACTAAATATACGATTACAAGATTTCTGGTTTCCGGATGTTGCGGTGGTTGCAGTTATCGTCACCGTCACTGCAGGTCATAACAATATAATATTATATACGTTTTGGGTACCACGTTTACCAAGTTTAATATTGTGTGATACTCCGCTTGTATACGCGGTAAATGTTTATGCCATTAATTTGAACAATTATTACTATAAGTATACTGTTGTAAGCGTTAAGTCGCGGAATCGGATACGGCTGCAGTTGTATCGTCGCGTTGTGTAAGCATAGGTATATAATACACACATAGGTAATAATATTAAACATTATACCGACTGCACGTCTGCACCCCTACGCCATTCGGTCGTGCAGCGTTCAAACTCGACGAGATATTAATAATAAAAAATAAGACCATTTCACTTTACGCACGATAAATTTACAACCATGTAAACGACACCACGGAAGATATAAATATTCGGAATCCGCCAGAGAGAATATAATATACAACCGTCGACATTTTTATCGGCTTCGAGATAAGCCATAATACCTACTGATGTGTTTATAATATGTATGTTAACGTCACTGTTGATATTTGGTAATTTTTGTGAATTAATTAGTCATAATGATTGTCAATAATGACAACGACTAGGTATATTAATTATTCTATAAGTTATTAACGATATTTCTTAGCTATTTTAAATAATATCTAACCGTATCAGACAATGGTTAAATATTTATATACCACGCTGGACGTCATAATAGCTATTAGTTATTACTATTATTACAAAATGAAACCAAGTTATTATGGTAAATACATGTTAGTTTTCTAATTTCAATGAGAAAATTCATATAGGAAGTATAAGAAATAAGGATACAAAAAAAATATATTATAATTTATATTTTTATATTTTATTATCTGCCTAGGTAGCAATAATAATATTACCATACAAACAAATTATGAAATTACGTTTTTCTTCTTAAATCCATTTTACTAAAACTAAACTACCTCTATAGAATAAAACTTATATCTACGCAAACAGTTGTACCCAAAAATGTATTGTCAAAGGTTAATCCAAAAAGTGATAACTTTATATTATTATAATTTATAATCTAAAGCTAATCCCCGTATCTATACGTATAAAACAAAATAATAACTTAGATAATGACGACGGGCTTAGGGATCTTTTTTTTATTTATTAATCCGTGGCAAATTAGGCCATTGGGTGGTTTTTCAACTGTGGGGTGGGTACTGTAGGTTTGGTGAACACGTGGGTTTTTGGTTTTCGCAGAATTTCAAGTTGGGTACCCGTAGGATTCTGCCATTCCCTCGCTTTCTAGACAGTTGTCTGCCCAGAGAGAGGAGCCTCCAGTTGTGGAGATTCGAAGGGGGATCATTTTTGTGATCGTAATATAATATATTTTGTAATACACGATCAGGAAACACATCGACAGTGTCCAGTCAATATATTATACATTTAGAACAATGCCTAATTTATTACCTAAGTCAGTTATGTAACACCAAGCTAAGTGTCGCTAATGGGTGGCAACTTATTCAAGAAATCCATGTTTTTTAAACTCTTATCCTATATATGCTTATTGTACAAAATTGTATTGATTGTGTATGTGCGTTTGTGAAATAATAATAAAAAGTCAGTTATGTAAATTGTTATAGATGATAATTTCTTAAAATATCTAGTATCTAATGGCATTGCCTAGCGATTGTTGACGATTTATCTGGCATTACATCATTGCAGCTAATATACCTATACAATATGTATACATATTATCTAATATGCATTCGTGTAATAATCATCGTATATGTTGCGAATAATTCAATAATTATGCATTATATTACCACAGTGGCGCACTCCCATTCTCTGTAAGTGGCGTTAAAAATATTTGTGGGGAACTAACGTTCATATTTTGTTTAACACGTATGTTACCTACACCACGCTGCCTCTATTAAATATGCCAAAAAAATAAATATTTTAACCGATTTTGTTAAATCATAATACCGTTCATAATAGTCATCAGTTCCTCCCGTAGCCACTCACCACCCATTTTGACAGGAGTGGTCTGCCCCTGTAGCCTATCGTCGTTCGTGTGCCCCAACGACAGAACAACATCAATACATAATATATGTATAATCGCATTGCCATTGGTATAAGCGTACTATATAAGTTAATTGGGCTAATCCAAAATCCGTATTATTATTTTGTTGTATTTCGGGCGGTTGAAGTGTTTGAAATTTTAAATAATTAAAAGCTCTTTGTTTTGTAAACACGACACGGGATTAAACGGGGTAAAAAAACCTGCGTAAACATTTAGTTAATCGCACGAACTGCCAAACAAAACTATAATAATATAGAATGCTCTTTCAATCGGTTTTATTGGCCAAAAACGTGACGTCGGCGTATTTATACAGTGAACACGCTGCGATTCTTATATTGATATTTCGTACAAGGTGATTTATATTTTTTAACGCTCACAACACTGTTGTTTCCTCAGTAAATTTGAACACAATATACGAGAACTGCAGTTAGTAGTGTTTTTTCAGTTTTATAATTTTTTCCTCCACCCAGGGGTGTATTTAGATATAAATATTAGGGGGCATAAAAAAAAACAAATATGTATAGTCATAATCAATATGCTTACAAATAAACACTTCCTTTATCAACACCTATTTTCTGATATTTATTTATGATTATAATATTATTAATAAAATGTTGTTACCGCTGTCATATAGATATGTATAAAAATAAAAATAATTATAGCCAAATACGACATTAGACGTTTATTAGAAAAAGTTCTTCAGATTTTATATCGATTTCCATCATGTATTCTAAAAATTGAATAACTTCAAGGAGTATTTGATCCAATCAAATAAGATATGCTTCGTGAAGTCCGACCCATTATCTTGTTGTACATAGTTTCAATATAGTATCTGTCTGAAGATGTTCAATTACTATTCTCCTAAAAATGTCGAGCCTTTTAGGAGAGAATAAAGTTGGTGTAAATTCTTCAACAATTCCAAATGCGTTTCATGCAGGTTGTATAGAACATGATTCAACTAAAGTTAAATTCAAACAGTGACTGTAACAGTGGGCATAATATATGTTGCAAGAGATTGATGTTTAGATATATTATAAGCTTGCAGGGTTCCCTTAAATTGTCCTGACATGTTTTCAACCCCGTCATAATATACCGGCCCTCTTGAACTATTAAAACTTGATCCTAATAAATTGTTCTAATAATTAGATTATCATTTTTACTTGTGCATCTCCAATCAAGTCAAAAATTTTAAGAATCTGAATAAAATCCTCTCGAATGGTTTCAGATTCCAATTCTGCACAATATCTGAACCTACATGATTGATAACTGCACACCATGACATGTATATTTGTTTTTTAAGAAAAAAATACAAGTGGCTTTTGTTCGACAAAAATAAACCACCCTGTATATTATTTTGATACGACGAGGTGTCTGCATCTCGTGCAGATATACGCCAGCGATGATATATGCTACTTGCGGGTAGGTATATATTTAGGTATACTTATACAGTTATATTTACAACTTCCGGCGGGGCGGTGTAATCGACTTTCTAAAATCAATTAACACGATGTTTACGCACATTTCCGGCCATGCGTATATGCGAAAAGATATCGTAGAGCTGATGGTAGTTCGGCGAGAATTTCTGGTGGAAACGCTCGCGCTGTATATATGTTATATATTATATTGTGTAGTACGGCATACTATATATGACAGTCGGTATTGTCGGTATCCTCGCTATGAATATAATTATATATTATATATAATTTTTTGATTTTTCCCTAAAAAATTGTACGCGGCACACTGGCGTACAACTAAGTGTATTAAATAAAAACCATGGTTTAATCCGCCTAAAATTAATCAGGGACGACCATTGCTAATAATAAATGGAATATTGTTGCAGACTGAACCCACTCCTTTAAACATTGCAAATATGAGATTTGTATTTTGCACCCATTTCATCAGTTGAATTCGGACGTTCATTTAGTCGGTACAATTCTGTTTTACGATCTAAAGCATTTAACTTCGAAGATTTTGTACATGCAATATCCCATTGTAATCGAGATCCAGAATAAGGTTTAATTATATAAATTGTACTTTAGGTACCTATTTTTTTAAATTTTTTTTTAGAATTGTATTAATAAAAATATTTTCATTTTTCATCTCATATATTATGTTTACATAATTTGGTTTCTTTAATACATAGACATTCGAGCACTAGTTGTTATTGTATTAACACTTAAATAGTGTATCATGTATGTATTAAGACATTATGTAATAACACTAAGTATAGTAACAACATTATAAGAAGTGAACCGGAGAAAAATAAAAAATGACTATAGGGGGTGGATTATAATCTCTCTAATTACTCTTTCCCTGGGGCTTGGGCCACTGGGAAACATTGTTATTTTAAACACATAATATTATGAAATCTTATTTCAAGATAATATGATAATTTTTGTAACTTATATTATATTCATGTAAAATCTTCTCTGGTCCGAATAAACACTCCATATATTATTTACTGTTTATTTATTTTTCCGTGAAAACCCAGTGTAACTGTATGGAAAGTTTTGCTCAATCATCATTTTTCCTTTTGTGTTTTTTTTTTTTTTTTATGCAATGCTTTCGGATTGATTCACAATAATATGTGCAATCTTTTTCTGTATGCGAATTTAGTACATTAATCTGAAGACGAATGGTATTGAACAACACAAGAACGCGTATGTCTTGTCGTCCCAGAGAGTTTGTCGTTTTAAAAGTTATCTTATATATAATATATTATTACTACCACTCGGCTTTTAGTGACGGCTCGCCGGCTGAGAAATATTTAATCATTCAACGTCGATTGGTGTTATATCCGAGGAAAACAACAGACCAAAAAAAATAAAACAAAATTATCATTATTAATAACAAGTAACAACTCGACGCCGATCGATATAGTTTCGTCCGATTATAACATTATTGCAACACTATTAAATACTTGATTATGTGTTATATTTAATATGCAACATAACGCAATATTTATTATATTTTATACATATTATACTATATATTATAATATATATTAATATAGTAGTAGGTACATTTCTCTGCGCCACTTTACAATAAATAATAATATACCTAAATAGAGCGTGTACAACATGATGTTTGACGGATTTATTATATAGGTATTAGGTACCTATAGAGTTGTCAATACTAATATTTATACATTTTTAAATTATCTAAATCTTATTTTTTCTGTTTAGCTCAAACATGAATCGTTCAACGTATACACAGAAATAAATGAATATTTTGAGCTGTTCAAATATTTTGGTATTCGTCAATATCATAATATTTATATCAGAAAACGTAGAGTTCCACTCAACTAATAATAAAATCCCAATTCAAAATGTCTCATAGTTTGGTAACTGCAGGTAAGCTTGAAAATATTTTTTACATTTTATAAGTGTCAGATAAAAATAATCTTAACAGACACACTTTAAAACCACCTAAACATATACGCATAATGCCAACAATATATTATATACATTTTTCGTATAATTTGTTAAGTTTTTTTATAAAAATAAATATTAAGCAACAGAGAAATGTATTAGGTGTTGTGCATATTCGTCGTTTTCCATGATCGTGTGGTATTGCCCCAATAAAACGGGAATCGTGGTGATATAATATCACGAATTTTCCACAGCGTCAACCGGTGAAAACCCTAAAAAAAATTCCGAATAACAAATATCCAGAAAATAAAACACGTTTTCAAGTCTTTTTATTACGAGTGATTCTGTACCATATACCTATAACCGGATATTTGATATCTATACGTAAATAGCCAGGTAATATTGTTCCAAATATTGTGACAACCGGCGGATACCTACATATTGATATAATGTTATATTTTCGTTTTTACATATTTTGATGATAACCGCGTGAGCAAAACCAATAAAAACTATGACAATATAATATATATTATTATATATACTTCTCCAAATATGTAAAACTATAACGATCGTTTTCCGTTTTTCCGGACCATTCAGATATATAAGACCATTCCAGATCTCTGGACCGGTGTAGTGAAAGGTTTATTTGATTTTTCTTCCAATATACATATATACACATAATTATGTGTTTTGTACGTATATACAGAGATTTTCCGGCGTTAGTGCGTATATTTTAACCTGCGGCCGAAAACACGAAATTGTCCATTTAATGTTTGGTCCACGTGTCGTTTTGTTTACGATTTGTAGTAATAACAGTCAGTTTTTTTTCTCGTAACGCGCTTCTGCTGTGACAGACGAACGTCATAACTTGATATATACTGTCCGTCGGCGGTGAGTGGCCGGCCGAGACCGGAGAGAGAGGTAAAAAAAAAAAAAAAAATTAGGAATTTTTTCTTTTGTTTATTTTTAGAGTAAACCGTTTAAAAAACCTAAGAATTTCGTACACGTGTTGTTTGTTTCCGACTAATTTTAAGTCTTGGCACCTGATCGCGGCAATCATCATTTTTTATTGTACCCCGCCGCACCCGCGACATTGACGACGCCGACGCCGAATTCCTATATTACACACCAGCATCACACGCTCCTCTCTCTCTCTCACCTATCATGCCAATATATCGTATTTATCCGTTCGCCGAGTCAACTAATATCATATAATATAGGTACATTATTATGATATGATATCGTCGTACCGGCGGCGCAGAAATCGTATCGCTTATAGCAGTGAATATTATTATTTACGGCGGCTAATATTATTACCGTTTATAATATTTTAATTCGGTAAGTTCGTCGTTGTTTACGACGGCCGCCGTCGAAAAGCGTGCAGTGTTGGTACTTACGTGTGGCTTATGTCTCGAGTTCGTCATTAAAAACGCATTAAAACGGATTCGCCGCACGCCGCACAATCGTCTCGCCTACAACTGCATAAAATATATTATAATATTATACTCGAAAACCGTGTGCGAGTCTTCGTCGAAAACCTTCCGCCGCCCACGATATCACGTCGACGAATATACCTGTATTGTTTAAACACGCCGTGATACGAAGTATATATCCTACCGAATTCATTATTAGAAATAACCTAGCGTGTCGCGTTCCGGATATCGATTACGCGTGGATGTGACTGATCTGCGTTGGAATAGGTAATTTGGAAAAAAAAAAAACTTGAAATCGTTTCAAAATATATTATTTGTCATACGACTTAAAATAAAATATAATATCTCTACTTGGTGAGGTGCTCAGGTGATACGTTTGTCGAAAAAGACTCATTATTTCAAAAACAATTTACGTAATTTTAATTACGTAGTTCTAATTTTTTTTTTAAATACTTTTTGAATTACAACATCTTATAGCTCATAATAGGTATATGATCGGAGTAGAGGACCAACATTTTTCCTGCCGTTCTATTCTGATCATCAACATTTTAAACAGTTAAAATACTCATAAACTATACTTGTCTGAAATTAGATTTTAGATTCTTAGCGGAGCGATGAATGTAATGATGTGTTTTATTATTTTTTATTTTATTTTTTGTGCCTGTGTATCCGATAAGTAGTCGAAATAATGCTTCGAATTTTGGCTTCGTATCTTGTTCGATGGGAAAGTGAATATTGTTGCCGCATTGTTGAGGTCAAAATTAAAAAATCCCAATAGTTTTCCAAAGCGCCGGGAAAAACAAAAAAAAATTAAGAAAAAACGGGAATTTCTACGCAAAATCGGTTTTCAACATTGGGTATTCGCTCGATTTCTAATGTAACGATTTTCTTATTTTGCTGCAATTCAAAGATAAATAACCGTAGATACTTGAAATTTATACAATATGTTTATTTTATCAATTCCTATACTTTATAATATAGTTTTGAAAATATTTTGATTCATTTTGAGCTGTTTACGGATATTTTTTTTTAAAATTTTCTATAAATTTTTTCTATAAATACCAATACTGGCCCAAAAACCGTAAAAATTTAATATAAGGCTTCTGATATATTGTTACAATAGCAGTTGACAAATATTAAAAATATTCGCAATTTTTTGTTATAAGCATTATAAGTTCGAATTTTGACAAAATTTGTCAAATTAACAATTATTTAAAAATGATTTTAAAAATTGATAACATTTTCAAATTTTCTTGCTAAGTATTGAAAATGTAAAACAAGGTTCCACGTAAATAGGTTATTCTGTAACCAACAAATCTCAAAAATATAAAAAACGCAGTTTTTTTTTATAGTTATTTTATGTTTAAATTTGGACGAAATTACATACTAAATAACTAAGAATAATTATAATAACGATTTTAGTTATTTTATAATATTAATTCAACTTACTCAGTTTTAATGGATGTGTTAAATTTTAATTTAATTATAAATCATTGTTTTAAAATGATCTGTCACTTGTCAGCCTAATCATATTTTAATATTTTATCATACGTATATTGGTACCTATATGGCTATATGGCATTTCAGTAAGTAATTTATTTTTCTATCAGTAGTACGTCAGGTTGAACCAATTCTTGTCAAAAACTAATTTTAGATATTATAAATTATGATATTATTTTATAGAATATTACTAGATGTTATTATTATACCTAGGTATAGTCAATTTATAGTGAAAACGGCGTTAATAGGTTTGTGGTATGCAACTATGCAAATAGCATAGAATTATTCTAAATATTTTGAAAATTGCCTTGCGTACCTATGTTGCAGGCCGACTGGTACTCGATGTCTCCATCGAGTGTCAATAAATTAATTATAAGTCTGAATTCCATATTAGAATAAGCTAATGACATTATTTTTAAATCCTCAAATATTTGGATGAAAATTATTTCTTGTGATAAGAAACAAATTATTGTGACGTGCAATTAAGGTGCCTTATTAAGGTATATAAAGCTATTCCAATTATTAAAGTACATCTGCAATACAACGTATTCATGCTAACATGAATAATGTTGAAATGTACCTACATATTTATTTATTTATTTATAAACGCCTATCGGTAATTTTATAATTACATTTGAAATTGAATATATTAATATGAAGGTAGTAAATATTTATAACACACAGTAAAACAGAACATATAGAAAATACAACTCAATATATGAACATAATAGTAACATAGTGATATAATATACATAATATGTAATATCTTTGGAAATAAATTGGCCGTATAATATTTTTTCAATTTTGAACAATATTATATTATTTTGTTGTCATGGAGATATTCGTTTGGATGTTTATTCATACGTCCGATTACACATTTTGAATCAGTTTATATTTCGACACGAACCATTTGCCGAAGTATTTTAATTTTCTAACATAAATATAATTAATAATCAATTTATGAACTTATTATATTATATCTTATTGTTTAATAATTTTTGGACCTTGCGTAAGGAATAAAAACGCTGAGGAAGACAACCTTATAAGAAATCACAAACATTTATAAATATCAAGAATATCAAGAAATGGCTGTTATCTGCGGTATTCACCACAACAGTGATGAACTGAACGCCATACTGCTGGAAAATCTAAAAGAAATTTTGGATAGCGTGATAAACGGAAATTATTTGTATTATGAGGATGCCATCGAGGATTACGATCGTATCATCGTAATATTCGTGGGTCCTCTAATATTTGTTTTGGCCCGAAATTCATCTTCTGGCTGTGAATCTACGGTGTCTATCACGGAACTACCGGATCGTGAAGACGACTGCACAACGGTCCCACCGCTAGAAGATGGAATTCAAAAAGACGACTGTGAAAGCTTCACAGAGCCTTTTTCGTTGGACGCCGTGTCGGACGGGATTGAGGCAGCAGCAACCGGGAAACCCGTTCCAACACGTCGAAACAGGTTTTCGGCGGGGTGGAAGCGCGTGAAGAGCGTTTTCCGCGCGCTGTGCTGCTGCGGGCGACGAAACCGTCCGTAGGTCACGGTTGGGGACGAAGGCGACGGACAGGATGACGGCGACGCAAATGAGGGGAGCGGATACGAGAAAGAGCACGGACGGTGCACGGCGGTATGTCACCCGCGCACGTTCTCCGGCCACCCGTGGCGCGACGGGTTCGCGGGCGTAGCAGACGCGATACCCGCGATACCCGTCGACCAGCGGGACCGGTCGCGAGAACGTTGCGTAGGTGACCAGTAGCTTTGCATGACGGCACCGATTCGCCATCTCGTATCCTCCCCTCTTCGTTTATTGTGTCTCCTGTCCGTCGTATTTTTATTTTTTTTTTTACTTTTTATTTTTAATTGTTACTTTTTTCAGGCAGCAGTCAAGGCGAAGCGATGTGGGGATAAGGTACGTGAAATTGCACTATTGGGGTGAACACACGTTCTCCGGCTGCCGGCGGTAGGGCCACGGGATCGCGGACGGCGCGCGCGCTCGAGGTCGCCGACACGCGATACCGTCTGGAGGCGTGGCGGGCCCCGGCTGCTTCGGTCCGAGAGCGACGACGACTACACGGCGACGAAGCTGGCTAGCTGTACCACTGACGATGACTGCTGCAGCGTTGCACGAAGACGACTCGCGACGGTGGAGACGGCAACCGCAGAGCACACCTCGGGCGAGTGACAGACGATTATAATTATTATAATGGTGGCTAGGAACCAAATAATAATAATATAGTCTTCGTCGCTCGTTCCGACGAGCTTTGGTCACCGTCTTCGCCGTCGCCATAGTCGTCTTCGGCACCTGCAGTACTATCGTCATCGCGCACTAGCCAATCGTCGCCAACCGTCATCGTTGCTCTCGCAGCCGTCGTGGTCGGGTTCCGCCTGCTTCCACGGTCGTCTTCGCGCCCTCGAGCAAACGCGCCCGCGACTCTTGTCCCCCCGCAGGACCGGCCACAATAGAACGACTTAGAGGTGATCACTGACCATAGACTATTACCAATTATAACATCTGCGCCACCCACTCGCCATCACGTACCCCCCACCTCGCCTCGTCTTGACTCATGTCTTTTTTTTACTATTTATTATATTCATTGTTAATTATTTTGCCACGTTGAGCATTTTTTTTTTTTTGTTTAAACTATTATATTGAACGTTTTGGCCTCGTAAAAGTATGAGTGCAAAATATTGTCATGCATTATATTATGTCATTATATTTTTAATTGTTGAATTTTTCACTTATTACTTTATTATTTTGTATACTAAATTCTTTGGTTCCCTTTTTTCGTGTGAATATTAAATATTACTTTTTTTCAAAATTTTTCCCTGTTTCTAAATGTTACCCGTTCGTTTTGGTTCAATTATATTAACTTGTGAACACAAAAAATTATTGTACCTTATTATTTTTATATTGTTCAGTATATAAATCAATTGTTACAACTTACAGAATCTGATTTAACGACTAAAAATCGTAAGCATATATATCTTCAACAAAAGACTCGTTGGTCGTTTATATAGAGTATAACGAACATATTGACCATATAGACATGCAGTATAAACGTTAAACGAATATTATACCTAGGTATATTTATATTATGTTCCAAGAATTATTTAAACTACAGACTATATGAAATCATATGTATTCACTATTTTCATATAGTCTGTGTTTAACCTATTCAAACACTAAACGCGACGGAAACTGTTACGTAATTAATAAATCATAAAATAACGCATAACACCGGCGGATACGGTAAGGATAGGTATAATAATATAAACTGTACATTGTGCAGGGATGGTAAATAATAACTTGTATTGTGTAGAACGTGCGAACGTCAATATAATCAAATAAATTGTCGAATAGTTTATACAAAATAATATTTTAAACAAATCCAAAATTATAATTTAGTATTTTACATACCTATTATAGCTGCAGCCTGTCGACAAATAATCAAATACTATAGATATCAATACAAGACAGTCAATGTTAAAATGCTCGCGACATAGGACCCCCCCTCCATAATCGTAGTGATTGCCTATAATATGAGAAATTCTTCGGCGTTGTCGAACCTATAAAATTATATTTGAAGGTAGGCAACCATATACTTTTTCGGGGGGGGGGGGGGGACATGATGTGTCGCGGCTTTTAATCGAACTATCCCGTATTCAGGCCTTTACGCCTTTATAAGTACGGTTGTCTCGATCATTGTAATAACGATGAGGATATCAAAACATCAACGTATTAAGTTCGGTGCCAATTTATGTGTTCTATTAGCATTTTTTAAACAGTTATATTATACTATCGAAACGGCGTAATATAATTTGGTGTCGTATTTTGTGCGTATTGGTATTTTTTTTTTTGTTTTGTGTTTATAAAAGTATTTCATTTAATTTTTTCAAATGAAATATAGGTAAACGGTAAAATATTGTTCAAAAATGATTTATATGATTCAAATAATTTCCAGTAGTTAGGCAGTGATACTAGAGGGCCAAATTTGTCCAATCTGTCAAATAATATTAATATATATTCAGGTTTAGATTCTGAGCGGAGTGAAAGGATGTATTGGTTTTATAATGATGTGTGTTTTTTTTCTGTCAGTCAGCAACATTTCGGATAGTAAGCATGCTTCGATTTTTGAGATCAGCATCTTTTCTGATAAAAAAGTGAACCTATAGATTGGTACTTTTGGGAAGTAAAAATCAAAATTCCAAGTAGTTTTAGAAAGCGTCAAGAAAAACTATCGAGAAATTACGAAGAACCACTAGAAATGGTATTTTAATTTCTAACGATTTGCTTATCACCATAGCAACAAATAAAAAAATAATAATATTATAGGAATACATTAACCACTCAGAATCGTTTTTCGTATACAATGGTTTATCATTGTATTCAAATATAACACATTTACACATCCACAACTACTGTACAGCAGAGTAGTAGGTACCCACTTGTCCACGTTTTTACATATATTTGTATACGTATTATGTATAGTACTTTTCAAAGTTCTAAAAAAATATAACGAAAAAAAAAATAATGTTATTTTGTAACGACTTAGAAATATGCAAAAAAAAACATTTATAAAAACTTATTCAATGATATTCACAATTTATTTTGTTCAATAAAATAATCACTTGGTATTTCGGATACGTTCGAACATCGAGCCTAACCTACAGCTATGTACACGTGCCTATATATTATATAATATTGTATTAAACAATTAATAGTAAAAAGATAAACGATTGTATCGAATGTGGCCTGCTGCACGATAATAAAAACATATTTATGGTAATTTACTCTGTAGCAC
>NC_042495.1:101618190-101666694 GCF_005508785.2 Acyrthosiphon pisum | reverse complement strand
CAATAATTTCATTAATATATTTTCTAGCTTGAGATAAATCTAACTGTACTGCTTGTAATGCATTTGTTATAGGTTCTAGTTGAGCAGAAAATGTTGCCATTATGAATAAACACACTATAAAATTTGATTTAGTTGCTGCACTATGTAACTGAAATGCTTGACTTTTTGTTTGTGAATCAACGCCTGTTTCCATAGATATTATTTCTAATTGTTCAACTATCCCCACAAAATGTTCACTAAAAATTCTTATAGTTTTATATTTTTCTGACCATCTAGTCTCGTAAAATAAAGGAATTTTTTCTATTCTTTTTCTTCTTTTAGGACTTAACCTAAACAATTTTATAATTGACCTGATACTTCCAGCACAGTTTTGAACATGCTGAAGTTTATTCAAATCATTTATTACTAAATTTAGTCTATGTGATGAACAGTGTACAAATACAGCTTTAGGAAATTCATTTTTAATAATTGCTTGGACACCATTATGAATACCTGACATAGCACTACAACCATCGTATCCTTGTCCTACTAAATTGTTTAAATTAAGACCAGAGTTTCTCAAAAAATGTATTATAGATTTTGCTACAATTTTAGCATGCATATCTGTTAAAGCAACAAAACCTAAAAATTGTTCTTTGATTACAGGGTTTTTTAGTAATTAATAAATCATAAAATAACGCATAACACCGGCAGATACGGCAAGGCACGATATTCTCTACATCGTGCGCCAAGGATAGGTATTAATAATAATATAAACTGTACATTGTGCAGGGATGGTAAATAATAATATGTATTGTGTAGAACAAGTGATGGGCACAACCTAGTGAAAACTATCGAAGTACTCGATAGTTTAAACTATCTAATTACTCGATTGTTTTATAAAACTATAGAACTATCGAAAAACTATCGAACTATTGAAAACTAATCGAACTATTGAAATTTTTACTTTTTAGGTAAGGTTATGTATTATTTACTATTTAGCCATAATGTTGTCAATATTGTCATTCGAGATTCGACTATCGAGTATCAAGGCTGGTTATTTCATTTTTTATATTTTTGTCTTTAAAATGTCTATCCCAAATTATTATCAAGTAAATTCGGTCGATAATACCGAAAAATCACTCGATTTTTTTTTTAACTCTATATTCAAAACTAGTTGGTACTAGACGTGTATTACTATTTACTAACGAATGAAAACTGTCGATAGTCAAAACTAGTCGGTATAAGACGTATGCAACTACCGAAAGAAAACTATCGAGTGAATTACTTAATAATTTTTAAAAACAATCGATGAATAATAATATCTATTCAATTGAAAAATCACTCGGTAGTTTTTGAAACTATCGATAGACAATCGATAGTTAAAACTAGTCGGTTGCGCCCATCACTATGTAGAACGTGTGAACGTCAGTATAATCACATAAATTGTCGAATAGTTTATACAAAATAATATTTATAACAAAGTTATATTTTAGTATTTTACATACCTATTATAGCTGCATCCTGTCGAAAAATAATCAAATACTTTAGATAGATATCAATACGGGACAGTCAATGTTAAGGGGGCTGGAGCGTAGTCCATTCTAAGGAGTAAAAACTAGGCAATTTATATTACAGTGCATATGGGTCCATGTCAATGTGTTGGAAGTAAATGAACATTAATGTGTGTAATTCGTAATTGTGCACAATCCGAACTACACTATCCGTTCAAAAACTGGTTTCACATTATAGCCATTGTCATTAGACATGCTGCAATTCACCGAATTTATGACACCGCCGCAAGACAAAATAGCATTAATTGCATTCAACAATGTGGATATGGGTCAGTGACATAAAAATTATGACTCTATTTTTGAATAATATAATTGTTGGTTTATAAATTGTAATATTATCATGATTCATATTTGATATTAGGTAGGTACCTACCGTAACCCGTTAATTCATTAATTTAATTATTACAATTTATTTTTAATTTGTCATTAATATTTCTTCTTGTATTAAGCTCGGCAAAAGATGTTCCAAATAAAAAAGTTCCAGTTTAACTTTCATTTTATTTTCCCAGAATTCATCATCGCGTTGAATTTTTTCGTACATCAAACCTGAAAAACAATATTATTTGTAGGTATTATTAATTTAATATTTTAATTATTTAAACAATATTGACCCCAATATTTTGGGGTCCATATACAAAAATAGCAATACATTTTCCGACTGATATGTAATTGCCCCTGTGCTTGCGACACAAGATCCCCCAAAATCGTAGTGGTTGCCTATATGAGACATCCTTCGACGTTGTCGAATCTATGACAAGGACCTATGATATGTTTGAAGGTAGGCAACCTTATACTTTATCGGAGGGAAAAAATGTGTCGCGATTTTTAATCAAACTGTTCCGTATTCAGGCCTTTACGCCTTTATAAGTAGGGTTGTCGCGATCATTGTAATAACGATGAGGAATATCAAAACATCAACGTATTAAGTTCGGTGCCAATTTATGTGTTCTATTAGCAATTTGTTTACAGTTATATATTATCGAAATGGGGTGATAAGTGATAATTTGTCGACGTATTTTATGCATATTGGAATTTTTTGTTTTTTATGTTTATACAAGTATTTCATATAATTTTTTTAAATTATATATAGGTAAACGGTAAAATATTGTTCAAAAGTGATTTATACGACTCATATAATTTCCAGAAGTTAAGCAGTGAAACTGGAGGGCCGAATTTGGACAATCTGTCAAATAATATTAATATATATTCAGGTTTTAGATTCTGAGCGGAGTGAAAGGATGTATTGGTTTTATAATGATGTGTGTTTTTTTTCTGTCAGTCAGCAACATTTCGGATAGTAAGCATGCTTCGATTTTTGAGATCAGCATCTTTTCTGATAAAAAAGTGAACCTATAGATTGGTACTTTTGGGAAGTAAAAATCAAAATTCCAAGTAGTTTTAGAAAGCGTCAAGAAAAACTATCGAGAAATTACGAAGAACCACTAGAAATGGTATTTTAATTTCTAACGATTTGCTTATCACCATAGCAACAAATAAAAAAATAATAATATTATAGGAATACATTAACCACTCAGAATCGTTTTTCGTATACAATGGTTTATCATTGTATTCAAATATAACACATTTACACATCCACAACTACTGTACAGCAGAGTAGTAGGTACCCACTTGTCCACGTTTTTACATATATTTGTATACGTATTATGTATAGTACTTTTCAAAGTTCTAAAAAAATATAACGAAAAAAAAAATAATGTTATTTTGTAACGACTTAGAAATATGCAAAAAAAAACATTTATAAAAACTTATTCAATGATATTCACAATTTATTTTGTTCAATAAAATAATCACTTGGTATTTCGGATACGTTCGAACATCGAGCCTAACCTACAGCTATGTACACGTGCCTATATATTATATAATATTGTATTAAACAATTAATAGTAAAAAGATAAACGATTGTATCGAATGTGGCCTGCTGCACGATAATAAAAACATATTTATGGTAATTTTACTCTGTAGCACAACTCAGGCACGCGTGAACAAAATATAGTAAGTACTAAGTACTAGTAGCTGTATATTAAGCCGATTTTTAAAAAATAAACAAACATAAAATACGGTATCGGTATAATATCTTGATTTTTATGAACACGGGACAATCGTCATCGGCGTTCATAGCTATTTGTGAACTAATTCGACCGAGATGAGCAATCCACCTGTCACATGGTACATTTTCTAACTTGGTTAGAACGATACTCTATAAATTTGGTTTCTTGATGTCTCTAAGAACAATAATCTGTGAAACTTTCGTAAAAATCGGGAGAGTAGTTTTGCGTATTTATTAGCTACAACAAACATAGGTAACGATATTGCCTTTTGTTGTACATTTGAATAACAAACAGTAAATCAAATAATTTATTTGAAAAAAACGCATGACTGGTCTAGGCTAGATCTATAAATCAGTTTTCTTTCTGTAAGTTTAGCATCCATATAATATAATACGTAAATATATATTATGATTTATGACCGATTAACAACCGCCTGCGCCTTCGACGTGACGAGTGCGTCAATCTACCGTTCATTCACCACGATGTCGTCTGAAATTCAGACACTTAAGTTTGAATTATAATTTTTTTTCCGTCCAAGATTTGCGGTATTCGTCATTATATGTATACACATAACCATATTATTATATTGTACAAGAAGAGCGTGAGCCATATCATGTTATGGCTCAATGGCTGAGAACACATATAAAAGTACGGACACTAACGAATTCGTATAACATCATAATAAATATTATATTATATTAATACAGCTGACGTTGCTGCGTAGCCAACACAATGTACTTTTCAACACAAATAAAAATTAACGTAAAGTTTTTAAATGTGTCAAAGCGTCAACATTTTTTTTTTGTTGTTGTTTGTTTTTTACCTATACGCGCACTACCACATAATATACTCACCATGACTATAATAACATAATAAAAGTAAGTCATCGGCCGGTAAGCATTACCAGTTTTCACCGAAATAGGTCAATCGGCGGCGGCGGCGAGTACTACCAGTACCTAAGTATGTACAATTATTATTATCATCGTACACACTAAAATAATATTGTTATAATGACACCGAGCACGCACCGGTGAATCACTGCAGTTTGGTTTACAGATTTAAACGCGATGATAAACGTAATTTCGGCGTTTCGTATGTAAATCTCGCATATAACCACGCGTAACGTAATATATTTATTGTTGTACATTATGTGCGACATAAATTCCGAAATATTAAAGACCGCGAATTTAAGTGTGTAAATCCGCGTTCGTGTGGCTACGACAGTGTATACGCTATTATTACGGTAGGAAGGTAGGTTAGGGTATACCTATAAAATATATGATAATATACTCGAGCGAATTCGTTTGGCCACTTGATTTACGACGAAGATTGTTACAACAATATTATCGCTATTTGACAGCGACGTGTACGACAAGAGCGTATACGCTCCACACTGAGATCACGATAACTCAATACGCACACGATATAAAAAGATACGGCCAAACGGTCGTAAAACAAAAAAAAACAGAATATGGATAAAAAATAAATAAATACACCACTCTTGACGCGATATTATCGACAGGTGTGTAGTATGACGTTATGCAAAGAGGGTTCATTATAAGTCGTCATCGTCAGTTTTTTAATTCGCCGCAGCGATTCAGTTTCACAATAATTCGGATTAAACCGATCCGGAATCAACGACCATCGTATAGAATCAGAAACGATCAGATCGTAAACGTACCTAACACACACCTACTCTGATCACGACAATATTATTATTATTATTCCTAGACGTTTAAATTTTCGTTTTTTATTCTATACCAAATTCGCGCTCCTTGTACATCCGTTCAGGAAGTAATAAAACATACGTATTTAATGCGAAATATTAGGTATAACATCCTATAAAATGTTATAATATACCCTTGCAGTGCAGACGTTTGCAGGCAACTTGATTTACGATGAAGGTTGTTACAACAATATTATTATTACTATTTCACAGTGACGTGTGTAACCCGAATCGAGATTACTAAATACGCACACGCGGAGATAAAAAGATATACAGTGAACATATAATGGACCAAACGGTCGTTAAACAAAAAAAACACAGAAAATTGTTAAAAACCCCACTCATATCGCGAAACTGCAACCATGGTGTGTATGATGAAAGAGAGTTCATTATAATTTATAAGACGTCGTCTTCGACGTTTTTACATTATAAGTACATATTGTACATCTGTACCAAGAAATTCGCTAGTCGTCGTCGCGATGCAGTTTCGGAATAATTCAGATAAACCTGATCCGGAATCAACGACCGTGTTGTAGACTCAATCAGAAACGATTAGATCGTAAATGCATACAATATGAGTAGTAACACTTACTCCGAACACGATATAATATTACAATATTATTCCAATGCGCACTCTATTTGCAAATTCGTTATGAAAGTTAATACATATTAAAATACGTATTTAAAGCAGGAAAATTATTAATTTATAAGTTGAATATTATAGGTATATATATATATGCTCGCACGGTCTAAAATGTGCATCGTAATAACGTTTTAATTTGTAATTCAGAGAAAAAAGTAATTCGAAGTTAAATATGATAAGAAATAAGCTGCGTCTTGTCGACCGTTAGTAGTCACAAGTTTATACAACTAATGTGTAGGTTCATTAACAGACGCTTATATATAATTAGTCGAAATCGTCTATAAAATATTATACACGATGACTGAAGACGTTAATATAGGTAATAAGTATAGGTACTTATATATATTGTGTAATCGTGAGAAAAAATGTGCTTTGATATTAAAATATCCTTACGACGATTTATTTATATAAGGTTATTCTACACGATGAAAAATACAAACGCATTACGTGAGAAACGTACTCATGATATTAAAAAAGTAATAAAAAGCATTCGCTTAAATGTATACCTTGATATCTTTTCATTAATTTCAAACTGATAATATGTAAATAGTAAAACTCGAAAGTCGTTATACATAATATCAAGTTTATGATGAGTAAACATCATTCGTCACTTTCCGCAACGGGTTGAAAACTAATAAAAAACAAAGTCACGAATGACAAACTATTTGTTTGTTTATAGAAATTTGAATGATTAACAATTTTTTTTACAATATTCAGAATTCAACGCGTGCACATTAAACGCGCATATATATATTATATAAGTGCTCGTGAAAGCAGTGAGGTTTAACGCAATGGATATGTTTTAAGCTTTTATACTTATTTTTGGAAAACCAATTTTTAGTGTTACGGAAATGCTCTTAAGCACACCATGCCAACACTAAATCGATACAGCGTAAAATGAACAGAATTTATAAAAATAACGAAAGTCCCATTGGGTTTGGTGAGAAATCAGAGGAAACCGCTAAATGCACGTAAATAAAATGTACTGCACACCCGTGAGACTTAGGGCTCGATGATTAATGGTTTTCAGATTTAAAAAGAAAACACACTCGCGGCATACGCGACTGCAATAATATATATATGTATATAGGTATAGTATATATACACCTACCTAATATTATATTTAGTGACCTATACGGTCATGTACTCGAAACACGGCTCTAACGAAATCGAACTCGTCCAAGGACGACTCGTCGAGGTTGAATTTTTCATTTTTTATTCCTCGCGAACTTTTAGCTACGTTAAGCCATTGTATAATATACGAAATTGTTGTTTCACATTTTTCAACAATAAAGTTCAGACAGAATTTGAATAATACAAATTGCTGCGTGTATTGTTTTGAATTTAGTTTTGCAGACGTTTTGTAAACTAGATTAAAACTTATAGTTTTATAAACACAGCGAAACATAATATTATAGTGTTGTTTCATTGCGTATATACAACTTTGTTAAATTATTAATAATATTTTAAACAACAACATTTATAACACGCACACAATAACATGCGCGAAGACTTTGAAATCCAAATAAACGATCGTCCAACACTTGGCAAGCTGCTCGCATATCGAATGTTTGAAAACTTTACGACACAACACATTTTTAAAACATCAAACGGACCGATATGAATAATAGTTTAATGCTTATACGATTTTACTCTCGCGAAAAATCATCAATGAATAGTTCCAGCCGTGGATCAAAAGCGCAATATTAAATTTTGTATACAGACCAACGGACAGTCAAACATCGAAACACATTGAAAGTCCACTGTTTTATTGCGCAGCCCCGAAGACGAAATACTTTCAGAGGCAAAAAGCGTTTTTTATAAAATAATATTATATTAATACTCTAGTTTATTTATAGAAACGTGTAATTATTTCTCGTGCAAACCAGATTTCGATATATTATACAGAACAACAACAGCTGCCACAACAGTGTGTAACGCAATATAATAATAATAATAATAATAATAATAATAATAATAATAATATTATGTTATTAATTATTTTAATGTGAACTATATAATATTATATACCTAGCCTAACCGACATCAGCTATATTATTATTACCAAAGGCCGCTCTATAACAGTCTAAATTATTGTAATCTACCTGCCTATAAGGGAAAATATGTGTCAAACTCGATAACTCCAACCGTATAATGATTCGGTTGGCGCCCACGCCGACAGCCACCGACGACGTCTTTGGACCATTATAACAACATATTATACTCGCGAATGATTTGTAGGTACTGCTGCACATTCGACCGACACTCGGCACGCGGTGACCACGATCGGACTTGGTACATTAATGTTTTAATTATATCGTAATCGAATACCGCTGTAACGGTTCTGGCAACCGCGGTTGCGGTAGAGTATCGATTACGTACCCAATATCGTACACAAAATACGACGCGTGTTTGGTCCGACGGGCCGCTGCGAGCAGCTGATAAGGCTAATCGTTCGCTTTCGTGTTTCGGCGTACATAACTTTCAAAGTTTCGGATCGCATGCGTTCTATATTGATGTGTGTAAGCCATAGGTAAGAAGATTTTCCAACTGCAGTCGAATCATATTAAACTAGTGGCTACATCTAAACAAAACTGTTCGATTTGCATTCGTGTTCAAAAACCTGTAATGCAATTCAAATTTCACTCGATCCGATCGATGACGTGATTACACACGACATAACTAATTTAGAAATACTATGTCAATAGTACCTACCTACCTACATATTTCTGTATGATAATTTTAAAATTGTAACCACGCGAAGTAGGTACTTATTTAAATTTTAAATATTTATTAGTATTAAAAAAAGAAATCATTTAAATATTATTGCTTAATCATTTTAAAAAAAAGGACAAATTTTGAAATTTGTATCGTTAATTTATAGCTATATTATGTAATTATTACAATAAAATCGAGACTTTAAATATTAAATACGAAAATGATTGTTTCTGCTATCGATTGAAAATTGAAATTCGTTGATAAATTAAATTATATAGCAATCGGTACGAGTGCAATTCAAACATTACCTTTTTTAATCTGATTTAAATTCGACAAAAATAAGTGCAATTTGTTATTACTAGAAGGTACGTTTCGTCGGGTTGATGAGAAAATATTAAAATCCTACAATGTTTTTGCAGAACCATTACTATGTACCTACATTCCTTGATAAATGGTACCTACTTTAGGATTTTGAGCATTTAAAAAAAAATATAAGTAATGCATTTTATAATTAGAAAATGTATATAATATTATTATAATCCTGAAAATGAATTACGAGACACAAAAATTGATTTACAAAATATACCGATCAGGTGCACCTATTTATAATATTTGAATAGTATACGAGTGCATATGTGTATATTTAGGTGCTATTATTACTATTCGTTGAACAAATTACAATATTATTTACATTGTTTTAACCATCGGATGAACAATAATAATTGTTTTATTTAACATTAAATTGACTTGAGTCTTAAGCTCCGTCAAAACATTAACTGTACAAATTACTAATGTTTTCTATAATTTATACGACACACTATTATAGTTGAATGAGATGTGAAATACGAATGCTCTTATGTGTGACAGCAATATTGTTAAAATAAAAACGAAATAACGATGCGTAAAATTAATGTTTTATATTTATAATTCAATTATTTAGACGCCATTTAAAAATACTTGTTTACGTCATACTCCTGATTTTTTTCATAGCTGTTCACTCTGTTTTTTCATGCATTACTGTTTTAGATAATAATATGCTAGTGTTAAAAGGTGACTTTTGCTTTTTATGACTTTACCTAATATGTTATGGAAGTAATGTTATTATGATAATTATAATTATTATGCGATTTAATTGATTTAAATTATAAATAATCAAGTGTATTGGTACATACTGTATGGGTTTTATATCTAAAATGTGTAAAAAAGTAATCTTAAGATCACTTAACGAGTATTTATTTATATTTCGATTATATAATAAGTATCACCTACTCAAAACAAATAGTGTAAGGTACTATGATATAGTCAATTCCCTTAAATTTTATAGGACTCAATTTTAACATGCATTAAAATCATTCAATGGCTTCGTTGTTACTTTCAAACTCAAATAACAGACTATTTAATCACTAAGTTATAGAAAAAAATCATCAGTTAAAAAACCTAACCAAGCTTAAATTTAAATAATGAACCTACACAAATGGTTTTTCAATATCTCACAAAGCATTTAAACTTTGCATATACCGCTCTTAACAGTATAGGTAGTTTTGCATAGTAAAATCTCAAAAAATAGTTCTTCGAAATGGTTCAACGTCGTAGATCAATTTACGAAATTAAATCAATTGGCTAATATATATAATCCCACTGCATTGTGATATATGGATCTCATCATCAACAACAATTATATTGTCAAATGTTAATTTTATTGTACACTTATCGCAATTCTATACACTATACTACTTTAGAAATCTTAAGTTTGAAAGCAACGCCAATAAAACATCAATGCGTACCTCTAAGAATACCTATATTAGGTATTTGACACAACATTGACCGCATATTATTTGATTTGTATTTAAAGTTTTTATTTCTAAAATTGCACCTACTGAGTACTGACTAAACTAAAAACTTTTTTTTTTTTTTAACTGATTGCTTTTATATTTTATTCTTCGATACTTTTCATGTCTAGTTACGGCGTTTACGCAAACTACTAGGCAATTTGAAAAGATGTCTATTTGAAGTTATACCTACAATGTGTTTTCAATTGTCATTCTATAAAGTCATAGAGATACTAATTTAAACTTTGTATTACTTTTCTACTGCCTTTAAACGTGTAAAAATATAGAAACTCCCTCCGATCAAAATGAAATAATTTATTAGTACACAGTTTTCAAATAAGGTAGTTAAGACTCAACTTAAAAGTATATTATTAAAGAATAACATTCATTTTTATCTATTATTTTTAATCATTCTTTATCAACGGGAAAGTATCCTACAACCTTTAAAAAATGTATTGTTATATCCTTATACAAAGCAGGAGATAAATTATCATGTGGAAATTACTGTCCTATATCATTATCATTAACTTTGTCAACAATTTTTGAAAAATTTTAAGAGATATATATATACGTATAAGATAGGCAATTACGATAAGTAGGGCCCAATGACGTCACACGTCTTTTTTCAATTGCTCATAACTTATTGAATAATGTGAGTAGAAACGTAAAACCTATACCATTATCCTTAGAATTGAACGTTCTTTCAAATAAAAAAAACTTATTTTTTGTGTTGTGTGCTCCTTTAAAAATTATGTAAAACATTTAGACCTATCTACTATCTAGTTTGTAATAGTTAAAATGTATAATAATACAACTATTTTTGTTTTTAACTTATTGTTAGTTAATTTATGCTGTATTAACTGTTATTTTAATTTTGTTTGTTTTATATTTAAATTATTTATTATTAAACGTTTATCCATTATGTATTCACTTTAAATAATAAGAACCGTTCCCCACAGCACAAGCTTCGCTTATAGGGGTGCTGCAATATTCAACTCATATTTTTTGTAAATAATGTATATATTCTGTTGTTGCAATAAACATTATTATTATTATTATTTACATTAAAAAAAAAAAAAACGTTTAACGAATTCGTAAGGAGATACCTACCTATTTGTTATGAAAACCAAAAGCGAAATAATTAAATAATTTGTGTTGGAGAGTTTTGGTCAATCAGAAAACTATTATAACGCCTACCAATCAAAACGAATCAATTCGGTTCTCATAAGTAGATTTTTGCGATCTCATCTTTCCATAAAATAAAGTCTAAAGTATACTTATCATTTGCTTATAATAATTGCGTAATAAATTAGAGTGAACTATTTATTTTCGAATAAGTATTTCAATTCTTATTTCAAAAGCTTGATAAAATATTACAAAGAATATTCTTGAATTGATATTTTACTTATAAAAAACTTATATGTATGAGTTGATGTAATAAAATAATAATAATAATAAGAGTACGAGTTGAATATAGTAAAAATAAATTATTATAATTTTAAAACTGAGTAATTTGTCGGATAATTAGTTTTATTTTTATGTACAAATTAGTTATAGAAAAATATAGATAAAAACATAAATTAATTTTAATTTCACAGGTTGGCATCAATTCTAAGTGGCACAATTTAGCTATTTAAAATAATTTTTAAGTACTTCTCAGTAAATCGAGTATACGTTTTGTAAGCTTTTTCATCCTTCCTTGAAATTACATTTCACAGTAAATTTTGTGCGTATATTAATTTGTTATTTATTTATAATTATGTTTATTAAAATATAATGTAGGTAAGTCAAAACTATTTTGTCCAATTATATATTATAGTTTATAATTATTTAGCTACCTAATAAATCCATCAAATATTTTCAAAATAAATAGTTTGGATCAATAATAATAATGACAATGCTAATAAATAAAAATTAATGCGAAAACTCTAAGGTTTAAAATGGCACATAGGTATACCAGATACCTACCTATTCTTTTTTTTTTAGTTTTTACTTGTTTACAAATTAAATAAATAGGTTTGGCAAATGTGCGAGTTTTCATGTCTATTATTTTGTTTAACATTACTGTGTGACTAATTTTATTATAATTTTCTACGTAGGTATTTTCAAAAGTATATTTGGCTTATAAAAAGCGTTTACAGAGGTAGAGTTTTCGTAACTTTTTACGCACCGGATAAATTCTAAGAAACATTGTGTTTTTTTTTATTGTTGAGAAACTCAAACTAATGTAGGACGTTAAAATTATACAATTATAAAAAGTTTAGTTAGTCATAAATTGTTTGAACACTGCGTAACTATATACCTCAAAGAGAACTTCATGTCGTACACATTTTTTAGCACCATTTTGAGTATAATTTATTATATTATATTTAATTAAAAGTTTTATATTCCTATATCTACAAAAATATTTACGCAAGTAAAAAAATCAAAGTATGTGTGTAACTGTTTAAATATAAAAATTAAGAAGACAAATTAATTACGTTTTGTTTTTAATCGGGATTTCATTAATAATTTATAATCTTTAAAATGTTAAATAACTTTTTAAATTGTATACAAAATAACTATCAGTCATCATGAACACACTACATACCAGGTCTGGTATTGATAGGTTTGTCCTGTTACCTATACATCATATATTTACACTTAATTTAAAAGTTAATACGCATATGGGTTGATAATTTGTGTGAACAAAACACATATTCTTCTTTTATCCGTGTCCGTATAAAGCGCATAGAGTTGTGTACCGGTTGACGATATTATTATAATATACAAGTAAATTGTATTCTAATTTTAAATACAATTTCATTAATATATTGTACCTATTTTGAAACGTATTTTCGTGTGGGTACCTTCTAATATGTGTGCAATAAGGCAATTCGTATATTTTACAGATCAACCTCTGTAATATTATAATATAATTGTTGTATATTATTTTGCGTAAAATATAAAAATATATATTTTTATGAGTAACTTATAAGTACATTTTATGGTTTAAAATCGTCAGTATGTTTAAAACCATTTTCTGTGGTGCATGCCCCGAAGTTTGCGATAAATAACCGAGTTCAACTCGGTTAAAATGTAATCATGAACACTGAACAGTCGAGTGATTTTGACTGATATAACTGTCATTCATTTCGAAATAGTTCACCAATCAGTTTATAAACCAACACCCCAGTGTAAAAATAAAATACATTACTTTGGAAAAAAAAAGAATAATAATAATAGTAAGACATATATATATATATACATGTTCTAGTAAGTGATGATGATTGACAACTATCACACACGCAAATAATATATATCGGTGGTGGAGGTGTAGTCTCCCACGATGAAAAAGTATGAGTCTGTCAATATCGTTATCGTATTATAACGAAACGTAGGTATAACAAAAGTTGTATCTATACAATTAAATAAAACGTAAGCTTGTGGTGTATAATAATAAGCTGCTCGTTCCAGTCTACTTTATACAACATTTTGAAATTTCAAATAAACTATTCGTATTTGTGCTTTTTAGCCCTACGTTTGTTCTTTTTCTACCACTGACGAGATGGTATTAAACTTGCTCAGCTGCACCCCACATGTAAAAGTTCGATATATTGTGAGGGATGAAAGGGCAAACTAGCACAATAAACGTATTGCTTATTTAAAATTTCAAAATTATACATATAGTATGGTTGCCGGAGACATAATGCAGCTAATGTACATGATACACTCTTATGAATATTATTATTATACGAATATATATTATTATAGACAATAATATTTGATTAAAACAAAGACGCGAAATCATTCACGATAGTTAATATTATATGCGATGGGTACCTATACATTTATTAAACGGACTTACAGACGTATACAAACTTTAAATAGGCTCATGTTACTCGCGTGAAATGATCAAAACAACAAGTTTACGTACGATTATAAAATATAATATATACCAATAATACTCGTAGAATAAAAAGTAAAAATAAAATATGGTTTTATTTCGTGGTGGTTCTTTGATGATGTGGCGTCTGCGAAGTTTTGAGGGTTTTTGAATTCGCAGATACCGGTCATTATAATATGATCATAGTCGACGTCGGACTCGGACTCGTAAATAAATACACGACGGTCGTGGGCGTACAAGTGGTGGATGTATGCAGTACATGAAGGGGCAACGACGTATAGTTCGGCATATGGCACATTGTAGTCTATAATATTTGCTAATATTTTAAATTATTATTTAAATTTATAATATACGAGAACGACGATTCGGTAGATAGTATAAAATATACGATATTTACATACGCGAAATTCGCGACCATTATTTTATATATCACTTATCCGCCCGCGTACAATAAATAAATAACGACACGAAATTACTCTACACGTAAGTACACATGGTCGTGGTATATTCCAAATGGATCGTCGAAATAATGATATATACGTATAATAATGTCCGCGTGTGTGTTCGAGCGATTTGCATACGTGCGAGTATTTTTTAAACGAAAATTTTGCATTCAAAATCCGATCGCCGAGTGCGCGTAACGGTAAAACATATACATGTAAATATAATACCATATACGTCGCCACGATGAGTACCACGAAGAGTGTTTAAGGAAGGAAGAACGAAACGAAAAATACGAAGAACAAAATTCGGAAAATTTTTATGGACGCGACGGGTTTTATATGCTCGCCGAGTTCGTATAATATAGTAATATATCGCGATATACCGTATTTTGTCCTGCAAACAAACGATGCATTATAATAATATGTACGTTAACATATTCGCGCGTGTATATCATTGCACGTATAAAATATGTGAGTATTATATGATGTATAATATGTATATTTGTACGGCAGTAAACGGACCGATTTTTTACTCCGTTCTTCGCGAACAAAATAATATAATAATATGATGGATATGCGCTTTTAACTCGATTGGCTGCGTATAATAACAATATACGCAAGGCGTCCGATAAAATCGCGGGCATATCATATCATATACTATTATTATATTGTGAGGTTTTCGACCAAATTCATTGGTGTGTGTGTGTGTGTGTGTGTGTGTACTGTATCTATAATATTCCGCCAGCGCCACCGCCGCCGGAAAATCCTTTCCACCATGCGCGCAATGATAATTCCGATTCCGTTTGTGAAACGACAACTTACGGTATGTGTGTACAGGGTGATTGACCCAGCAAAATACGCATATAAATATAGCAAATTGACCTTGTTCTCACAAAATTCAAATTTGATTTTTGAAACGTTTAAATATATCTACCTATAAGGACAGTATTTTCGAATTCTTGAAATTTTTTTATGTACTGAAGTCTGAAGGAGTGTCTTCTGTTTTTCTAATGAGAACCCCTTTTCTACTGAAATCATTTAGTGGATCATTTTTTAGAAAATTTTAACATATTGAATTCAAAATTCGAATAAATATTTTTTGTGTATTTAACATTGGGTTGCGAGGATAATAGATCCACGATAATGGGTTTGGAAGATATGATGGACTAATTTTAAATTGAAGTAATTATTAATATTATATTAATCAATCGCATTAATAATTTGGAGAGATGCTCCCAGTATAATAAAATAGATCTATCTAACGTTATTATTTTATATTTTTTTGTAAAACCATTTTTAAATACTATAATAATTATATGCTTGCGGTCTAAACATTTTAATAACTGATAGAAACTGCTTGTCGAAATTTTGAACTAGTTTATTATTGTCTTTTAAAAAAACTGATTCGAAGGGGTGGTTTCAATTGAAAAACAAAAGTTTATATTAGCCCCTTAGGCCATTTTTCAAGTATAGGCACAGTACAAACATCTCAAGAATTCGAAAATATATGATCTTAGAGGAAGTAATATGATATTTGAAAATTTCCTGAAATCAGAATCGGATAATTGTGTTATTAAACGAATATTTGGGGGTGAGATGGACGCTCGGTGAATCACCCTGTATATACTGTGCTTGTATAATATTGTGTAATATATTATGTACATTGTATATATACTCATGTAAATCAACAGTTATAGACCGCGGCGCATCGCACACTGTATAGGCCCCGAGAAGACGGTCAGAGTTTCGAATTACGCGCAACGCACAAGTATATATATATACACAAGTTGCCGCCACTATATACTTACGTGACTGGACTTGATTTTCACTGTGCGTCTGTTTACGATGTTTTCGCGTCGCCCTCCACCTGCACCGCCGCCACAACCACCACGGCGGCGAGTAGGCACTATAGCTGTGCCTCAGAAACGAGTTTTAGAAAGTTTTACATTTTTTTACCTTAAAAATTGCTGGTCGTAGTGTTTTTTTTTTTTTGTACGTTCGTTTTTATTTTTTTTTTACTACGCTTTTTTTTTTCGTCGACGGACAACGACAAACGAAAGTAAGACCGTTTCGTTTGCTTTTGGTCCGTTTTCCTCCTCTCGCGCCTAATTTGAAGAAGGGTGTACGCGTTGTGTGCGAATACAGCAGCAGCAATAAATAATAGCCGGTATACAAAATATAATATTATAACAAGGACACGACGGACGCGCACAGTCGCTGATCAGTGAGCATCGAGTATTTATAAAAAAAAAATATTAATTAGACTACCGATATCATTATTGTACTAATTAAATTCGAGAAGGGAACAATTTTTGTGAAATAAAAACTGACGAAAGCAACACACCGAGTATTCGATGCAGAATAACAACTACCTAAAAAAAAAAAAATAAGAACATTCTGATCAAAATTGAATTTAATTAAATGTATACGAATGCATTGTGAAAAAAACGTATACCGAACTTATATAGGTAGTATATTTTTCCTTTTCAGTGGCTTCGAATACTATTATACTTAAATATATGGTCTAGTACCTATATTATCTGCAGTCGATTGGAAATTTAAGAACACGCAAACGATACTATATATTCAAACAGGTATAATATGTATAACATACCTGGTATATACATGTAATATAGTGTTTATACTTTATACAGTATTTTCATATAAGTTAGATTCGAATGATATAAACTTTTAACTTTAAACAATTCACGGTAAATATTTTTTGCCATGAAAACAAAATTGACTAAAATAGTGAAATATAATAAAATTTTTAAAAAAAAATGAACTTAACTTTTGCTTAAAATTAAAAATTAATTCGTTAATTTCACGTTAATTAAAAAAGAAATGTAGTAAGTTAGGTAACAGTTAAGTTAATGAAAAGCCAAAAGTAGTTAAGATAAAAAGTTAAAATTATATTAACTTTTTAACTCGTTAATGCCCAGCCTTGCGTGTATATATAATTTATAGTATACATAGAAAATTACATCAACCCTAGGACACATGATGACGTCGTATAATTTTTTATGTCACGTTTCGGGAGGAAACTATTCAGAATTTGATTTTTAATAGTTTTTAATTTTTATACAACTTTTTAATATTTTAATAAAGTACGCATTAATATAGAGGAACCTAATCTAATTTTAAAAATACTACAAATTCCTGTACTTGATTATTTTTAATATTAAACAATTTCCTAATAATAATAATTCAAGTTTGAAAAATGTAATAAAGAAAAACTTCTTCCGAACGCAATAGCTAGTTGTCACTTTCAAATGTATTACAATAAATCCTTGTATCCTTTTTTTGTTATCATCGGAAGTGTTCAACGTGAACTTTTTTCGAGAAACTATTTAATTTCAATACATCTATTTAGACTTTTTATAGGTAGTAGAATCAAAATTAAAGATTTGAATTATATTCAAGTAGGTATAAAAACTATTTTACCAAATAAACGTAAAATTCAGAGTACCGTTTGTTTGTTTTGGACTGACTTCAAATTTATATATAAAAAAAAATATTATTAATATAAACAATGGATGGCCCAAATTATTAAAAATACCAAATTATAAATAACAAATAATTATACGCTGGATATCATGTTATACAGTTAAAACGTTACAACTTACAAGTATACCATCTACCTATATAATAACGTTCAACTACTATAAATATATATAATATAGTGTAGGTAATACATAATATTATAATAGTGGTTGGTGGTTGGTAACATTATACCAGTAAAAATTACAGCGTTTGTGTATTATTTAATGTGATAACAATAGAGACACGTAATTGGATATGTTTGTATGTACGCGGCGTACCCATCTTTAGTTATAAATCAAATTCGAATAAAAGAGATATAATATACGAATTTCACATCAATGACAATAATAATATATTGTTATAATATTGTGCTTTTTTCTCGGCAAAACAATATAATATAATATCGAAACTCGAAACAGTGACACCCCCGCCGCAACGCTGCATTGTATGCCCGTATATAACAAAGTGTCTTGTATTACACTCAATCGTTGTAAAAAAAAACATTTATGTGTTTTTTACGCGTTTTTCGTCCGTATAACAAAGCGTAAACCGACAGGGTCTCGCCTCTCGGAGTCGGGGCGTGTTTTGGATCCGGGGTAAACTATTTAATTGGGTGGTTGACAGTATATTATATGAGATTTGTCTGAGGAATTTATGGACTATAATCCCGCAACGATAACGGTCACTATAATATATTAGACGAAATACTGCAATATAATAATGTATATATTTTCATAATAATATTATACTACCGCCGAGGTCACATCGAATATAAATTCAGAGTATATATATATATATATATTTTGTTCCCATTTCGCCGCAAACATAGTTGCCGAAAAAAGCGGCAAAAGAATAACGGGCGTCATCGCCGTGGTTTTGTGGGGGGAGGGGCAGTGCGCGGTTGTAAGTCGGCGTGCGCAATTTCGAATCGAAATTACGAAGAAGGCGGTGCGGTATATGTATAGAGATGATAATAAAGGCTCGTGTATATAAGACGTGCGTATACCTATATAAAAGCTGAGGCTTTTAGACGTGGGAGCAGCGTTATGAAAAGGAAACGGGAGCGTCGGTCGGTGGGTGAGAGGGGTAGCGAAGTACGACGGCGGCGCGGGGGTGGCCTTTGATAATACAACCAAGACAAATTCACGGGAAACAACAAGTAATTAAATGAAAAAGACGCTCGTAATACCGTCCAATTAGTGGTCATCCAGAGAGTTCCTTTCATAAAGGTCAACAGCGCCACTGTGCGTGAGTGTGTGTATGTGTGTGTGTGTGTGTGTGTACGTGACGACATTCGTGTATAATGCGTATATCCCATATTATACGATCTGTGTGTCTGTAGTATATATATATGTGTGTGTATGGATGTATGTGTGTAATATATAAATGCCTCGCTGATTGGCAGTCCCTTTGGTTGCTGTCAAATAGCGTTCGAGGTCGCGTCTCATATTAAGAGTTTTCTTCCGGCTCCCGAATTTCCGACATTAATTAAAAGGAATTCGCCCGAGACGACGCGCAAATTCTGTAATAACACACAGTACATAATATAATGTATATTTATATGATATTTTATATGTTATTTACTCGGGTGTCCTGCAGCGGTGGACGAGGCGTGGGCGAAGAGATTTTGGTTTTTCGCTATATGATATTTATTTCGGCACAAATATTATATATATTATTATATGTTCATTTTGGTGTGTGAGCTGCAGTACATATATATATATATATATGTGCACTGGCAGTATATACGGTTGTAATGGTCCGACGTCTTCGTCGCCGCACTGTAATTGGACCGTATACACGATAATACGACTCCACGTGATAAGTGTGTGTGTGTACGTGAAAAAGTACCTATAGGTACCTCCTGCATGTAAGAATAACCAGGATGACGCGATAAGTGAGTATAAAAGAGGAGGATTACTATATATATTAAATTATATAATTTTAACAAGGCAAAGAGAGAGAAAAATATACGACGCGTTTCCAGTGTAAAAATGATATTTTACTTGAATAAAAAACATTTTCGTCGCTTCAGTTTCGATGTTATATATAGTTGATATTGTTATAATATCGCGGTCGCGGCCGGTTGATTGCACTAATATTGCATTATCGAGCAGCCAATTCTGTTGGAAACTAAGTATATAAAAAGTCCAGAGCTCGTATGTCGGTGCACTAAAAAAACGTTGGAATACACTAACCTAACGCAGCTATGCTCCTAAGAATGTTTGAGTTTGTAATAAAAAACATTTTATATTTATATTTTTTTTACAAACTTGTATGAACAATGAACATGTTAAAAAAAAATTATAATATGCACGTTATACATTTTTTCTTATAATATAATTTGTATTAGACTTAACGGATAGAATATTATTTGTAACGTCTTATTTGTTATCATTTAACTGTCTAGCCCTCTATTTTTAGCGTATAACCGATTTATCAATCTACAGAGATTATCGTATGATTTTACCGACCGCACTCGATCAAATTACAACTAATTGTGTCAGTCGGAGTTACATCTTAATCGAGTTTTTTTGGAGTATACTTTTCATTTATTATGCGTATGAAAGTTCCTGTATTATTTTTAGTTTAATTAAGATAAAAGAAAGAAGTGTTAAGAAACCCGAAAACTATTAAAAAGTTAAACCATCATTTTCCTCTAGCTTGTAAGTTGTATGCCCTATCAAACAAATTTGGGTAATGTTCTAAGGGCATTGTTGCGTTGAAAAACCATTTTTAGGGAATATTTCGGTTATTTTTAGAGGAGTCTTCTATAGCAGTTTTCAGGGCATTTAAATTCGTGTCCTAGTCGTAACCCTTCTGAAGTGTTTGAAATGATGGATTTTTTTAAGCGATACGAGAAAATGTTCAAAGCCTGTGGGTGCGGTATACTGCAGGGAATTGGGATTTATAAAAAGGTTGGGAACTACTCGTATGGACGTATATAATAACGTATGTACACATAACACATCACAAAATATTACATCACGTCCCTTTGACGAACATATACATATACGACGTGCAGTGATTCATTAACGCGCGCGAGCAGTATATTAATATTATTATATAGATATCATAGCTTGTTTATACGATCAAGAGAGAGAGATTCGCACTTATCAAACGTAAGCACATATTATATTTGCACCTATGTATAGAACATTATAATAGTTTTCACCGGGAAAGTGGAAAATCGTATTATGGTCGGTGGCTGCAAAATCCTCCTTTTTCGCCTATACGCATGGCGGGCTAAAGGATTATTTATATTTATAAACGATTTTTATCTCGTGTTTGTTTTTTGCCTGCGATGAACCAAATCAATCGTGTTCGAGTTATAGGTATATTATTATTATCACAAGCTGAACGCACGCGGATTTACCCCTTCTTAAACTCCATTTAATGTCAACCGCGCAGATTTTTAAAACCGTTATTTGAGTTGTTTTTACCAAATATAAAATACCGGTTTAAAATAATTACCCAATTATAAAAGTATAAAAATATATAAAACTATTAAATTTTCTGTAACCAAAGGGAAAAATAATAGTTTTCTGTGAGTCAACTATATTCAACATTATCCACGAGTTAAAAAGTAAAAAGTAGCCTATGGGCTATGACTAAATACGTGTCTTCCTAAATCTATGAACGAAAATTTTTTGATAATCGCTCTGAAACTGTGGATTACCTCGGATCATCCGTTTTATGCACGCCTTTGATCTCATATAATTGGTAGATATTTTATTTGTTTTAGTGGATGTATTAAATATTACTTGGCTGTGGATCGGGTTATACACACGACCGCCCGAAATAATATATGTTCACGTTACGCCGCGGCTACCGAATAAACGTCGGCCAATTATACACATAATAATATTATAATATTCTGTTTGACAGCTTAATGTTGTTTCGTGGTAAACAAAACGTGTGCGATTCGTTCCACTCAATTGTTTGTATAATAGACGATATGGTTTTTGAACGTCTCACATGTCTATAATATAGACATGGCCAGGTATCGGTGGGCGCAGTGAGAGGTGCGAGAGGTTATATATTGGCAAACTTTAAAAAATAAATATATTAATGGATTACCGCCGAGATTTAATGCGAATCTTTCATGTGCGTATGTTACGCAAAAATAGTATATCCGTTATACTGTTAAAGCAGTATGAATATATGTGCCAGAAGTCGAGTCTATACGCAAGGGTTTTTAAAATTGATTTTAATTTTCTATGCTATACTTGTATTATTTTTATTAAATTCCTTAAAAAAATAAAATGAGTTATTTTTAGAATAATATTATCCTATGTACGCGCATCAGTTATTTGATATTCCTATACAGTATATATTATGTAATATGATAGTTAACGTTTATGAAAATATTTTTTTCTATAATTTTAAATCATATTACAGCAAAAACATATTTCAAAGAAGTTCCGTTTTATCTTTTTTAAGCGCTGTTTTTAGCAACAATGTGAATTTGATAAAAAATTAACATACATACAACAATTCGAACTCGAACATAAATTATGAAAAAAAAATTTTGTTTGATGGGATTTTTTTTATATTAAAGATAAAACGGAACTGAAAAATGTTTTTATTGTAAAGACTTAAAATTATATAAAAAAATATTTTTATTAACGTTAACAGTTTTTGAAATAATGAGTGTTTTTCAATAAATGATTCATCTGGTATTGTATCTGTTTGCGTGTATTATGTCCCGGTCACGAAGTTGTAGGTGTTTGCACGCACGATGCTGGAACGAGTAGTTTTTATTTTTTAATTCAAATCACTCGTAAAATATATTCGACACAAGCGAACACATGTAAATTATTAATATTTTCGAGTGCAATTAAATACAAAACTGCTAATCCGCCGAAAGTCGTAACGCGCGCGTGTACCTTTATATACGTGTGATATAGGAGCGCACGACAAGGCGTAATAAATCACTGGAACACGATAAACCACCGTAAATGTATTGTAACGAATGTTCGCCACACACCTCGACGGCCGCACATATTATAATATGATGTATTATATTATTATATTATAATATAAGTAAAATAAGTAATAACACAGTCCGCGGACGACCATCGTTCGACGCGCGTCTCGCTGCGATAGAAATCGGCATGGAATATTATAAACAGTAATATTATATACCTATGATAATAAATTTTATATTATAATCGACAGCGTGTAATATATTATAATGATGCGATTATTCAAAAAAATATGTTTAAAAAAAAAAAATAAATACGACGTCGTAAAATACACGTGTTGCAGCAGGTACAGGTCGCGCATAGACATATTATAATATTTATAATACATAATATAATAAATATAGTGCCCTGCAGAGTGAATTCTGCATTCATGACGTACCTATACTTATATTATTATCGTGCTGGTGGACGTGCGAAAGAGTTTGATCTCCGTTGCCGTTGCCTTCTTTTAGTGTGATTTCATATAAAATAAGAACTATGCTATTATATATAGGTAATTTAATATTAACAACAAAATTTATTTAATTTAAATATTTAATGCAAATATATCAGAATCGTCTCTTCAGATATGTGTGTCGCATTTCAGATCATTACACGATATATTCATAAAAATTATATTTATATAGTTCATATATAATATTATGCACATTATAATATTATACATTAATGCGTAATATTAAGAGGAGCTTACACGTGCGTGTCTTTTAAGGGGCTTGGTATCGGCAATATTAATACATTTTTAATTCTTAAATACAAATACTTTAAATACTGATTAAAAACAACTGACTAGTAGTAATCAACGTCAGTGTACCACTGTATGGTACCTACTCGGCTGTAGCGTAATTACTACGAGATTACATAACAGAAAAACGGTTTCACGTAAAAAAGAACCACTCACGCTTATTTTAGTTGAGAAACCAGATTTATGTACAATAAAAAAGAAAACATTTTCTCTCGTAGCGTTTTTGTATTTTTGGACACATCCGTTATAGGGACCCATCTAGACACATGCTTTACAAAAGATCGGTACCCACTTGCATACCGTTTTTTTATTACTAAACTTGAAAGAAATTGCCGATGTCTCAAAAGTCCGCAGCAATAGGCATAAACCTATAGGATTTTTCTCGTCGTTGATCTCGTCCCTCGCTCCCACCATGCGAAAATCACCTCCACCGCAACTATATTTATTGTTATTTTTATTATTATTATTATTACATAAGGAGCGTCCGTGCAGTCCGAGTGTATAAATTGTACTTCTATATAATATTACGAAATACCATTTACGCCTGCAGGAAAAAAACAGTGGGATATCGAATCCGCAATTACTTTTAAGCGTCGACAAGTATTAAAGTTATACGAGACGATGGACACGACAAGTATGTTATATATATGTATAAGTACGAATGTACGACTGTGCACATACATACGTATTGGATATGATGGTCGGAGTCTTTCCGGACGAGGGCGAAAGGGGATGAGGATATAGACCGACGACGACTTTTCGGGGATCGAAACATATAGATACATATACATATTATTATGTATGTATATGCACGGTGCTGCGGGGAAGCGGGTGGGGTCTTGATCGGGTGTGGCAGTGGTGATCTGACCGAACGCGAAGGGAGAAAAAAAGTCCGAGCGTGCGTGTGATGTATAATAATGTATATACATGCGGTGTGCTTGAATTTCATCGTTCTCGCGAAGGAGCTGAACTGGACTCGACTTATTGTACATATATATTATACTAGACCGTAAAAATCGTTGCGATAATACGGTGACATGGGCTGACAGTAAAACTTTACGATAAACCCGTCGTCGTCGTCGTCTTCGTACCGCAGTTTGTTATGTGTATGCGGTCGTCGACCAAACTGTTTTCTTTCCTCCCATATACTACATACGGCCCTCTCTAGCCCGACCACCGGATTTCCGTCGTGTAACGCGTCCATATATATATATATATGTATATACGCATGCCGCTATACCTGCGAATATAATAATAATGATAATAATAATAATCGTATAAACCAACGATATAGCGGTCGAAAAGAATAATGCCAGTCGGGTGGGGTTCGACATTTCCTTATTTTTCCTTTAAATTATTTTTACGGGTACAAACAACACCAATGGTGGTATATATAGTAAATACGACCACTGCAACCATGGTGCACTGTTGTAAAGTATTCGAGTATTGGAGTTCTAATACTTTTTCCTGTTTCTAAATCATTAAATACTATTTATATCAACAAGTGTTTAAGTAGGTATTATTTTACTGTATTAAATACTTTTTTTCTGACTGAGTATTAAAAAATGTCGAATTGTTGTTAAATTAAATGATCACCGCCCAAGTCACATATTTTTACACAATATGCCGCTGCAAATGTAACTGATACTAATTTTGAACTAACAATGTTTTAATTATTATATTTTTCTTATAATATACGAATTTATAAGAAAAATTGTATTAAAAATTTGCCTATTTACTTTTTAAAATTATTTCTCATAACACTTCCGCGGTGGTCCTGTCTATTTATATATAAACCGTGTTGCGGATCGAGAGTAAGTAGAAATATAGTCTTCTGGCTTAAAACTGGTCGTCGTCGGACAACCGTACCCACCTATACCTACGCATGCAATAATAATATTATATCATATAATAGTCTAAATAAGCCTTTCGACAAGCAGCTCTTGATTAGTCAAACACAATATTATATTATGTTATATTATTATAATAATAATATCGCACAATTACGACGAGCGCGATGTTGCGCGTGTGACGAATGCGCGCACAAATATTATTATATATACCCAAGCACCAGAAAAACACGTCAATGGCGCTCGTAATTAACTACTTTTTAAGCACGTCGGGTCGTTTCAAACGAATCACTCGGTACAAGTATATAAGAATGAAGAAAAACCGATATGAGGACAGACCTGCGTACGAAATCGGAAAATTGTAAACATTATAGACATGCGAATCATGTTGGACTGCTAGCTGCGAAGGAAATATATGAGATTGAACAATTTTTTTTATATATTTATAGACTTATTAATATTGCTTGCGCATCTATGATGATTTCGCTTGTAAATATCATATAATTTCGCGCTTTTGAATCGCGATGATATTATATTTGTATAGTGGTATTGGACTATTAGAGTAATATAATAGTATTATGCGGAGTACACGCAATTAAAATAATAATAGACGTCAATACGTCATATGTTTGTAAAAATTCGTAAGGACATTTTCGGTGATTACATCATCATTATTATATTTATTTTTGTTAGATACATTATATGATTACTAGGGCGCGGATTTTATTGAATGAAGATTATTTAATTCTGATTAAAAATTAGTACGTTTCATAACTACTGCACCCTAAATAAAAAAATAAACGTATTCATTATTACATATCTTTGGAAATTTCGAAGTAAATGCATTTTATTAAATAATTTACCAATATGTACATCATATTTTGTTACATATTTCGTATTTTTATGTTCACAGACATATTGACAAAAACCATTATTCTGCGGGAAATATTTTCAATATATCGAAAATCGTTATAGAGACGTTTGTAATAAATATGATAAAATGGATAAACGATTTTTGCTGATATCATCATATGATATAAAATATCACACTAGTGACTATTTGAGACTTTTGCTCTAGTCCGTTCAACAGTTTTTCCATTCAGTTCTTATATTTTTCAAATTTAAAAAATGAATAGAACCTTTTCGTTAAATATTTCATGTATTTTGGCAAAAATAGCTGCATAAATATTTACATCTTATGTTGACTTTTTTATTACGCGAATAACCTAATGCATTAGACATATTATATTATTTAATTATAATAACGTTAATACATCGATATAGAGTAGAGGTATAGAAATATTTTTTTTTAGTTATAATACATCCGGTGCGTACGGCGGCAGTGTCTGTGAAAATGTTCCGTAAATCTAAATGTGGCTTAAGAGTGATTTCGTATGACCCACGTCCCACCCGTGTCACGAATGATTTTTTTTTTTTTTTTAATACGAGTTTATTTATAAATATAACGTAATCGGAAAGTGTTCCTCCGTTTGTTTTATATAATGAAAGCTCGGCCAGTAAATATCGCACACGGTCGTCAAACCTTAATACGAATTTCAACAGAAAAATATAATGGTATGAAACGCGTGTATAAATACGCCACGGTAAATTACTAGGAAACGAACGAATATAAAGTTCACTGGTAAATCGACGCAATCGAAATGGAATGCACTCTTATTGCGCGGTGTAAATTGTGTTTTAAACTGTTTTTTTTTCAAACCTACTTCCGCGTAACATAGGTATTTCGCCTCAGCCTGATGGTTTTCAACCATATAATAATAGTACCGGTCGAAAAGAGTTCAGTGGATATTACTATATATAGTTGGTTGATCTCGATCATATAACATAACAGTGATGGACCGCGCATGACTATCGACTTTCGACAAAATAAACAATAACAAAATATTTTAATAATAATATATACCAATGCTAATGGGCCAATAAAATTTGATAGACCAATCGAGGGCCACTAAATCACGATGTTTAAGGGACCTATCGGGACCATTAGCTCACTATTTATTAAATGTTTAGTGATTGTTCACGCAACCTGTGGGCATATTACTATTTATTATAGATATAATAGAAATAACCTGTAAACAGACAAAAAAAAAACTGGAATTTTATAAAAATAATAACTATTGGACTAGGAAGTTGTCGCATGTATTTTGTGGGATATTAGATTTATTACTGAGCAAGCTGTAAATCAAATTTAAGACCCTACGACTCTATTTGTGATATTTAAGTGTTTTTTTGTTTTATATTATCGTTTATTTGTTATATTTACAATATAATATATACTAATAATGTATATTTTTAAGTTTTCTCATCTTTTGCTTCGTGTGTTGTTTTTATTATGTATATATAGTGTTATGTCAGTCATCTTTTTTACTTATTGCGTTATGATTGTACATTTTCAGAAATTAAAAAAAAAAGTTATAAGAGCATATATAATATGATCATTTATTATTGTATAATTTAAAAATACGGAAATTAAAATATTATATAATATAGATCAATTTTCTCGGTTTTTATTTTAGGATTTTATCGTGTTTTTCAAATATCTATAGTTGGTATAAAAAGAAACAACACACGAATATTATATTTATTATTCTGATAACTATTAACTTAAACTCATGTTAAACGTAGTTTTCCAAAATATAAACATTTTCTAACGGATAATCATTGATTATTTAACTTGGAAAACTTAAAAAAATTAACTACCAATTTAATAATTATGTGGTGACATTTTAATAATTGAGTAAATCGACCCCTTTTCAAACTCAAAGGTGAGTAAGATATTATGTGTTTTCTGGTGAAATTTTCACAATTTCAGACTATTAAACATGATGACTGTAACTATATGTACAATATTAAAATTATTTAAACATTCTAATGACTCGATTAAAAATTCAAATAATCGTAAAAAAAACCACGATAATAAACACTGATATTGTTCTTACCTTTAAGTTTTGCTATGCACATATTTGATATATTATAGACTATAGCCTATAGGTTTATAAAACGAAGACAACACAAGCGTGCGATGTGGCATCCTTTTAGATAAATACTGTTAACAGCAGACAGTCAGAGCTGTTGCATTGAAAATAATATCTAGCATTTTTGGGGTGGATCTTACAATAAAAAAGTAGTTGGATTATATTATATAAAAAGAGGCTATATCATATAAGCACAAAATATATAAAATAATACATAATATCATTGGCACCAAATTATTAGTAAAACATATAAGTACCAAAATAAAATTATCCCTCATATATGGCATACGTGCGCCATATATATAAAAAAAGAACTTTCATTGGTACTTAAATTAACATCTTAAACATTTTTAAATTGTCAATAATCTAAAAAAAAATAATTATAATATATGGTAGTAAAAATCTATATTTTTGTTCATTAAATAAAATTCATAAAACTCCCTTATTCCCTTAGTCCCTTATTTGTTATTGTTTTCGTAAAATGCATATTGCCACTGCGGTATAGCTTACGCGAATGCCTATATCAAGTACTAACAAATAACAATATAATGTTTTAACACGAAAACTTTGAAGCTCTATCGTAATCAGATAATAAATTCGTAGATTAAGATTATACGTTATATAGTTATAAATTTAATATCTGGTATGAAGCGCACAGATATCTACGATATTTATACGCTTTTTAACAATACGATTTATTTTTTAATATCTCCTTTTGGCGCTTACGTCTTCCACTGAAATAAGAATAAATTAATTAAAAAAATTAAGCAATCTTCAGAAAAAGGACGACAGAGTATATGCCCCCCCCCCCTAAAATGCAGTCCTCCACACCTACTCCTTTCATAGATCAGCCGGCAATGCTGCGTACAGCGTATAGACGCTCTATAATTCATATTATATTCTCGATGGGAAGGGTACCTACTAAACGTACCTTTACATATTTTTTATTTCTCACAAGTCTCATAACTTCTCAAGTATACTTACTAAGTGCAACCCACTACTTTTATAGTCACTAGTTTTGTCTGCAGTGTGGACTCGCAAAAGTAAGTGGTATCGTGATAAAAACGCAATCGGGGTATGTTACAATATCTCAAAACATAAAATTCACGACGTTTCACCAAATTTTCAAGGGGGAGGGTTGATTATTTGTTATGCCTAGAAACTTAACTAGGATCCCCATTGATAATAAAAAAAATGGTACAGGACAATAGGACATCAATAAACGTATCTGTACTTGAAATCAAACATTTTCTAGTATTTTTCGTAAAGACTATATAAGCCGGTGATATTAAAATTGTTCAAACACTGTTTGGATTTTTTTGGGTTAAAATTATATTTTACATGCATTTTTCAATCACCTCAAGGAACCTAGACAATCTTAAAACACCAAGGAACCCAGAGATCTACACCATAATATAATAATTATATTTAATATGAATTTCTGAACTGTTAAAATCAAACTTTTTCGTACAGACTATATACGCTACTGTTACTACGCATTTAGTGGTAATTTTTTTACTTTTAAGAATTTTAAGAATATGGTTATTTTCTTAACCTCGAAATCCCCATATTGGCTGTCTCTCTTCAAAACTAAAGTCCAAAAAGAGTGAGTGTATCTTGTAATATTATAATTTATAACTATATATTCGTTTTTATAACATGCATCTCTACCAATAACAATTTACAAATATTCAAAGTTATTAGTTCATTTTTTGTGGAGGATATATCCGTGTATAGGTGTTATTATTTTAATATGTGAAAAATTTGTACGTCGAAGTATTTTCGACTTTGGCCGCCGTCGCGTCGCCGGTGGCGCAACGAAACTGGGCTTAATTTTTTTTTTTAACTTTTATAAATTTATCAACCCGTTATATTTTCGACAAATCTGGCACCGGTCCTGATATGTTGGCCCGCTGTACTCGTCCGTCCTATGCTTAAGCGTAGGAATATAATATATTATCGTACCTATATCATAAACATAATATTTTTATGTATATTTTATCGTTTAATACTGTGCCGCAGTATTCAGCGCCCGTGTCGATGATTCAACGACAATATAGTGTGATAATACTATACATATGTTAATAATTATTATTATGTCACGCGTATACGGTGCGGATTATCATCTAAATTGACACAAACCTTTTGAAGTGGATTAAAAAAAAATAATATTATTAACAAAATTACCGACAGACGGCGATAGGACGTTTTATTGTGTACACGGCGGCGTCAATATAACGATTATATTATTTATTATGTGTACATATTGTCATCGTCTCACGGTCATTTAAAAACGCGTCGACAGGACGTCGAAAAGGATATCTCACCGTGCGCGAATCGAACGTCATCATTATCGCGAGCGCGTATAAAATCATAATTATAACGATAATAATAATAACAACAATAATAATCGACGGCGGAGATGGAAAAACGCGATAATATTATAATAGAAAATTATTTAATGATTCGAATAGTGTTTGATATACGAACGACAGCGCTGTGATTGTTGTTATTACTATCGTTATTGCGTTCGATATTCGGACCGGCACTTTTTTGATATATTTTTTTGATTTTCTGATTTTCACGTCTACCTATTCCGCGGAGCTAGGGAATGCGCTTGCGAGGTCGCAGCGGACACCGCGATCACGTGACCGATAAAAATAATGTTGTGACTGTCGTCCGATGGTGGTCCCGAAGTCTTATTGTAGCGATTCTCGTGACATTGTTTTTAAAGGACTCGCACTCGTCGCATTTTTATAGTATTATAATATCCGCCCAAAATAACGCACGTGCTTATTTCGTTATTTAAAATATTATTGTTGTCGTCGTCGTCATCGTATCGTCGAGCGACGTAAACAATATAATAGTTTCGAATTTTCGATATAGTATATTATATAGGTACCAGGCGATACGTTGAACACTCATTATTTCGAAAACAATATTACGATTTTATAAATATTTTTTTCTGCATTACATTAAGTCGTTACAAAACAACATAACTAAAAAAAATTATAATTTATCATCTTAAATTTTTAAGAATTTCACTTTTTTGAACGACAACATCTCATTTTTAATTTCATAGGTATCCCGAAACAGAATGTTATTTTAAATAATATTTCGATATTCAAAAATCAAATTTTGGAGTTATTTAATAGCTGCCAGTATGATATTCAACCCAATATAAAGAATGTACCACCATCCGAAATCTAATTTGTGTTTTTCAAAGTACTCTTAATAGTCTAGGAGCTACTGGTTTTACCTCACCCTTTTTAACTTCCTTCAAATTCTTATAGCTAATATAGCTAATATGATTATATTAGCTTCTGAATACGATAGAAAAATCGGCTGCTTTGTAGACCTGCTCGGTGGGAGGGGGAGGAAGTGTCTCAAAAATCAATGACTTTAGCATTTCAGTCACCAACACTAAATGATTTGAAATGATTAAATTATGATATAAAAAAATTGGCTGATGAAATTCAGATCCCAACATATAAAAACAATTATAAATTGTATAAACTAAGCAATTTATAAACAATTTTATAACTTTATAATTTTGTATAAAATTGTAGGTAATTATGTTTAAATTATTTTACATGTTAGAATCTGAATTTTCATCAGCTGATTTTTTATAACATAATTTAATCATTTCAAATCATTTGGTCATTTGGTGTTGGTGGCTGAGGCACCAAAGTCAGTTGATATTTGAGACACTCCCTCCCCCCCCTCCGAACAGGTCTACGAAGCAGTCGATTTTTGTATTGTATTCAGCAGGCCTGGTTATAATATTAGCTATAACAATTTGAAGGAAGCTAAAATGGGTGAGGTAAAACCATCAGTAGCTCCTAGACTATCCGGAGTACTTTGAAAACACAAATTGGATTTTGGATTTTTGAGGTACCTTTTTTTTGTGTTAAATATCATACAGGTAACTAATTAACAACTCTGAAATTTGATTAACTATAAAAATTTTAAGGAAGTTAAAATTTGTGAGGTAAAACCGACAGTAGCTCCTTGTCCATAAAAATATTCTGCCTCGGTGTACCTATAATGAATTAAAAATTTATTTTGTCTATTAAAAAAAGAAAAGGACTTAAAAATAATAACAATAAAAATGATTTTCAAATATATTAATAATAATTTTTGTAATAACGAACGTTCTTTGATAAAAGAATCACCTGTATATTTATGCATATTATGGTTATAACGCGTGTACGGTGTACCTACATGTGCTAACGTACTTATAATAATATATCGAGATGCAATCACTCACGAACTGGTTTATAATATAATTTACAATATTAAAATCGCATGAAAAAAATTAATAATTTATATATTATTATAATTTATAATATCCACGTTCGCAAATACCGCGATGGTTGGACACCCGCAACCGGAAACTTCGCAGTAATCGTTATGATAAATAGTCGCGTAATCCTTTGCAGCCTCGTGTAACGCGTAGGCACTATAGGCACCTATCATATTATATATTATTATATACGATCGGTAAATTTAGGATTTACTTACTCGTATTACCCGCGTAATATTTATCACACCCATGTACCACTGCAATTATTAGAAATTTTTTTTCCTCGATTTCGATCACACACGCCTCCATATATGAAACGGTCATCGTTGCAGTCGATGAAGTTTTTATCACACACGGCGTTTGTTTTTTTTTTCTCCGCCACTTATAATAATAATCTAAAGGTGTTCACGTACTTATTAATAACGCCTGTAAACAATTGCTGCGGTAAGCTGACAGCGTACTTATACACTTACGATTACTTCGCAGACCCACAGCAGTCAACTCGTCAAATATGTAATCCATTCCAACAGTTTTTCACATCAGATTTCATGAAACCGTCCATTTTTACGTCATATTATATAAATTTGCCTTGTGTTTTTCTCGAAACGATTTTACTAGCTCCGTCGCGTAACAATACCGCGAATTAACAATTTGACATACTTCATGACTTTTGGCCTACAATAAGTAGGTGTACCTTGAAAGTCTAGATAATAATAAAATATTATTATCTAGGCTCTCTAAGTATACCTATATAACTTAAGTGGCAGTTAAGAAAATACTAAATAGATAGCTACGAAATAGCGGTATTTGTGCAATCAGACCAGCTAATATACCTGGGTAGTTACCTATAAGTACCAGAATTAGTCGTTAAAACTTAAAAGGTTCATGTGTATTTGGTATTATATACCTAGCACGTTACCGCAGTGACCCTCTTTCCTCCAAAAGTATATAAACTGACATTAGAACGAACGAATTCACGCTTACGACGGTGCACGTGACGTTTGTAAAGTTAAATTTCGGCGGTTTAAGGTGAAAAAGCTACAAACGAATGAGTCTGCTCACAATAATACATAATAAACGTACACGATATGATAACAAAAACGATAAAAATTACAAATGTGGGACTTTGGTCTGACAGAATTTTATCTTCACGTTACATACGTCTCGAATCATATATACTTATATTGCTATGAATTATATTATTCGTAAGCATGGCAAAAAATAGCAACATTGTTTATAGGCAATATTTTCTTGGAAAGTTTTAAATCGACCACCACCCACGTCGGGCCGCGTTGTATAAAGGTCTTCACAGTTTGCGCAGACGATTGGCACAATCCTGAAATGCGTACAAAGTGGATTAAGAAGTGTTTTTTAGTTTTACTAAGGAAGATGTGGGGGCTGTGTTTACAATTTCTATTTTTGAAAGTGGGCATAAACTTTTGACATAATATTGTTCAAAAAATGGGAATCTTCAAATTCGCTATGGACCACTGTTGCATTCGTCAATATAATTGATTTATCGAGTATATACCTATAATATAATATTTTAATGCTCATCAACTTCGTTTATTCCACGGTCGTGTTCTCGTGTGCGTCGTATGCATTATGATTGTAATATTATAATAATATATTCGTATGTTTATAATAATATATAGACGGTCTATGAAAACTGTTTTTGTTTCATATTTTGAAAGTGGAGTAACGCGAGCTAATTGATTGCGTTGTTATTATTCCGGAGACATTTTGCGTGGAATGTAATGTATCGCATTGCGGCCAGATCTTGATTTATCGCGTCCTCATAACATCTCGGGAATAATATGAACTAAGAAATCGTTTCTCTCGGATATTTTTTTGTCCCAAAATTCTGGCGCCACTCCAAAGCCGGTAAATGCTAAACAAGGTGCTGAAATAATGGAGAAAAATCGCAACACGCGTTAAAAATAAAACAATATATTAATCGTCTACAGCACATAATATCATAATAATATTATGATGGTATTTTGTGTCGGTGTTATGGATTGTTATAATAATTATTGTATGTATCGAACATTAATATGACCCTTTGCCACAGCTGTGCTTCGCACTAAGGTCTGTTTAACGAGGACATGATCATAATATAACAATAATAATCAGGGCCCTGAATTGTATACACTAAAAAACAATCAAATATATTGTGTAAACATGTGCAAAAAAAAAATCATAAATATGCAGTCTTATAAATGCAATTTTTTTAAATTTAATATGCAGTTACATTATGTGGGCTATCTTCGAAAAATGTACTATAATTATTCAAAAATCGTAGTAAGATAATATATTATGCATTGTTTTTTTTTTTACCAATTTCGAAACAAAATAATTTCATTTTAGTTACATTTTAAATTTAGATAGATTATACCTACTCAATAAAAACTATTACTAAATCTATGTAGTATGATCAAAATATAAATGACCACATATAGAGTGTGGGTAACGGCTCTTTATTTTTCAATTGTATATTTCTTTATTAATTTATGTTTTTATATTTGTTGATTTATGATAAAAATACTTATTGATAACTATAGATTCTTTACATATGCAAAATCGCTTTCATTTAGTAAAATATGTGAACATATATGGAACATAGATTTTTGGATTTGAGTTGTACCTACACCGGTAATACGAAACAAACTTGTATCGAATCAGATTTTGAATGATATGCAGCTTCCTACGACATACGCAAACATATTAATACGAAGTTCCGCGCACCGATAATATAATCATATAATATACCAAACGATAACTGCAATAATAATAATAATAATAAGCCGTGATGGAGTGTTTTCGTTTACGATGAATTATTGTAATATTATTATCATAATATATTTAGTCAGCGGACACGTTTTTATACGCGCTTAGTATAATGTAGATTATTATTATATTGCTGCTGTGTACGACGAAAATAAATAAAGAAACAAATTATATGGTTGGAATGCTCCGCGGCACTTACCTGGAACAGCATTTTGTTTTTGAGCCAACAGCGAGAGACGTTTAATAACGTGTATCCTTCACTTCGCACCGGCCGCCGCCACCACCGGATCGAGCGTTGTTTGTGTAAAAAAAAAATTTACGAGAAAAAAATTCAAACATAATTTTAAATAGACTGTGCGATATTCGCATAAAAACTCAATCGCCCGTCTCGCTGTGTACGCTTCTACAACTGTCGAAAGTCGAAAGCCTATGCCCACAAGTCAAACCTTAAGTCAGAGTACTAAACGTACATGACGTGTGCGTGTAATATGTATATTGAACATCTTACCTACATAAATATTATTATAATAGTCTGATGTTATTAATTTATGCATCGAATAAGTGACATTATAATATTATAAGCACATCGTTAGGGCTTGTTTCGATGTCAATCGCTGATGAATGATGATCGACGGATTTTTTTCTCGCATTGTGTTTGGTGAAAATACGCTATTATCATATTGTACCTACATGCGGTAAATGACGATTATAATATACAGGGCGATAGCATTTTTTAGTTGTAATATTTAATCCGTAATTTATTATAGTCGAACAATTTTTTGAAAAAAAATTTAAAATTGTTATAGATTTGTTTTAATATTACTAAATATGATATTATATAACTATAATAATCCATATTTTTCAAATTTATATTTTCATGGACCAATTATTCTTAGTTTGGGTACACAAAGTTACTCAAAAACTATACAAGTTCGAATTTCTAAAAAATATACGAATTTTTTATTTCTTTCTCGGTATTGAAAATTATAACAGTATTATTTTCATGTATATTATAACCGTTTATGCTGTCTATACTTGCAGTTTGAGCCTTATATTTGGGTGTGGACAAATTTTAATTACATTTATATTTTGTAAGTTATATAAAACTGTAGAAAAAATTATACAGAAGCGATCTACGAATTTCTGATGGTAATCCGATGTACTATTTAATGATTAATAACGACGACTTGTTAAAAGAAATAAAACAGGATTTATCACACAAAATAATACCTAATAATAAAAAATTGTCTTTAGTATTAATATTTGCAATGGATGAAAATATATAATTGACAACGCGTGATTTATAAGCACGTTTTCCCAATGGCACAGATATGTTTGCTATTCGCTTTTTGTTCTTTGCTAAATTATATTAATATATTCCACCGATGATATTTGATAATTTTTAATTGAGTATTGGCTACCGGACGGAATAAATAGCGTCCCTCCGTGTCACGGTTTAATACGGTTAATTAATTCTTGGCCCTATCACAAATACTCATTGAAATCGCAAAGTAATATATTCTCCTACTCGCGTAATTCTACACTTAATCTGTTTGATCAACATTTAAAAGTTTATTTATCGATATTATTCGATAAGTATAGCTGTACATTCGCAGATATTCGGAATATTCCGATTTTGGCTGTTTTTCAATTAGGTACCTACAAGGATAGATGTTATAGTATACAATATATTATATTTGAAAAAGCCAAAAGTACCATAGAATTAAAAATTTGATATAATATAATATGTTTTATAACAGCTTGCATATTATATATATTTAATATTTAAGTGCATCTGAACGCGGTGATCATAGTCGATGTTTCATTTTTAGGGAGATCGCACTATGTGTGCTAGATGTAAAGTATATTATATATACAATATAGAATGCAAAGCTCGTATGAAAATTAAATTCTTGCCATAATATGATAAATAATGCTGTTTAAAACGGTTCGTGGTGTTTGTAAAAGTGCATAGTAAAGTAATATAAATTATTATTATTTATTACTATATTATATATCATATAGGAAATATTTAAATATTATTTTATTTTATTTTTTTTATGCATATGAATTGAAACTACGTCCACAGAATTTCGAATACTTATCAATTGTCAAATTGTAAATTGCATAAAGTGTATACCGCGTGTCCTCGAAAACTGCGTACACTCTATAACTCAGTTAAGTCCTATACATTACTCAGTATACTATATTACTATACGTATTTAAAATTCTGTCTGCGGGAGATTGATGGTCTAATAGTCTATAGTTTTATGTCCCGAAAACAGATTTCAAAAATATGTATAGAGTAATGAGTAATATGGGTAATTTAATTATACACTGTAATTTGTTTTCGAGGACATACGGTATAAGGTAAGTACTTAAATATGGTTTCAGCGCAAATCCATATCAGATGGCATTATGAGTTTCTTCTTTGACTACCCTCATCGGTTCATAATTACCCGTTAGGTAGTCCACTACTATATATTTCACATGTATTTCAATGACATGATATGTAATGGACTTGCAGAACATTGCCATGCACGTGTATGTAGTGTAATATACTGTATATGATATTATTATGATGTATATCACGATGTAGACGTCACAAACTTTGTGTGTATATTTTACAAATAACATTGAAAACCGTTGTCTGTCACTGAGCACATGTGTACCAATTAATTTGCGATAACTTACACTACCAAATTACATATATTATATACTATTATATAAGTATATGGGTCTGTCCGAACTTTTTCAATAAATAAATATAATATCCTCGCGTTTAATGATAAATAAAAACATACATAAACAAAGTCCAGCGACGTGGGTTCACTTCCGAGTTTTTTAAGGGATGGTGGGTGGCCAATGAGTAATAATTTAGTATTGACTAGTATTTTAGTGATTATTATTACGACAGGTCACAGGTTGTTAAATTTATGAGAGTAAGTGTCTCACCATGCTTTTGCTCGCATGCACGCACACACATACACATCCATACGTATCTAACGGACGACTACTAATAATAAGTCTAGAGAGTAGAAGTGCAAGGGTTTGTTGTGTTATTGTCATTTTGTTGTACTCTCATGGTAAATACGATTCTCTAAAAAAATAAATCTAATATGACGTCCTTACGCGTGTTATTTTCGACATTATTATACGAAAAAATATCTACTCGTGGGCTACGGGAATTCTCTCAACAATGGCTTTTGACGGCACGTTTTAATAAAAAAAATAACTTGTAGGCGCACAATACAATGCCATTTCGATGTATAAAATGTATATAATATTATATATTATCAATATTATATGACTTGTCTTTCGATCATGGAAATTCGGCGATTGTATATTATATTATACTACGTCCAAAGAAAACTGCGTAACGACTAACGACACCTATATATGTATAGGTACGTATCAGATTTCTGTGCGTACTGCGTAACAGGACCACAAATTGAACACGTTTTCTTTAGCAGGGGATGGGACGAGGGAGAGAAGAAAAAGTAATTCTGCGAAGGTAGTCGTGCGCTTAACTTTTCACGCGAGTAGTCCAATACAATAAATATATATATATATATGTAATATAATAAGCTACGGACAAAAATAAATGACATGAAAAGAAAAAAACGAGGTACACAAGCGGCGCCTATCATCTATATACACCGTCATTCCAACAATACATTATCAGGCCCATCAGAGTGTATATTGATTTTAATATAAATATTATAATATTTTATTAATATAAAATATTATAATGTACAACAAACCTCCCCGCTGCCGTGTACATGATATCGGTTGTATCAGTTACTCGAAGCTTTTTTTTGTTTACGTATTTTTATTTTTTCACATTGGGAATTTGTTTAAATCTTTTTTTGCGAATATCCTGCAAAAACGGCATCATTAACATCTTCATAATAATATTATTTGTTGTGATGATATAAAATAGATTAAGCGATGACTTTGCAGTGTCGTGGTTGAGTGCCAGAATCAGATTGAATTTCGTATTCAGACACGTCTCTCGTATCAGCTAAGGCCTAGAGCTGCAGTGGCGTAACCAAGAGTGATCATAGCTCTGGGAACTATTATAAATTTTTTTTTAATGATCCGAAACAAACTTGAATTTCAATTGTATAAATCTGTAGATTTCTCATGTAGCGATTTTCTTATTTTGTTGTAATTCAAAAACGAATAACTGTAGATACATGAAAATTTCACTGAATGTTTATTTTATCAATTCATTTACTTGATAAAATTTTCAAAATATTTTGACTTGTTTTGAGCTATTTACGGACAATTTCATATATCATTTTTTTATTCTTTTTTTCTATGAATATCAATAAAGTTTTATCTGTTGGGCCAAAAAGTGTTTAAATTTAATGAATACAAGGCTCCTGATTTATTGTTACAATAGCAGTTGAAAAATATTAAAAATACATAGGCACAATTTTTTTTTTATAAGCATTTAAAGATCGAATTTTGACAAAATGTATCAAATATAAAATTAAATAATTATTTTGTAGTTAAAATGTATAACATTTTCAACTTTTATATGTAAGGATTAAATATTTAAAACAAGATTCTACGTAAGTAGGTTATTCCGTAACCAAAAAATCTAACAAATACATAAGCACAGTTTATTTTTATAGTCATTTCAAGTTCAAATTTGGACGAAATTACATATTAAAAAACCTAGAATAACTATTTTAGTTATTTTGTTGTGATTGTACTATATTACTGGTGGGTACTTGAAACTTCTAAAGTATACTATTATATATCTATGATAGTGTCACGGTTTGTTGTTGATGTATAACGCATTATAAGTACCTAATGAATATTGTGATATACTGATATGATTAATTTGGAATTTATTATAGGTCAATTTTTTTTAATACCATAGATAAGAATATAGTATGTCTTATACCTAGACTGACGAACCGTCTCCGCTCAGAATCGTTTTTCTTATACAATGATATTATATCATTTAATTCAAATTTAATACCATCCATTATACAGTGACCCACTTGTAACCTACTGTACAGCAGAGCGACATCCACTTGCCAATCTTTTTTTTTTTAAATCTTATAAAATAATTCCAGTAAATGGACTGATTAAAATTTAAATTATATGTGGAAGATACCTATAATATAAATATACAACAGTTTTTTTTATATATTATATAGGTACGTTGTAGGGTTAACCCCAGGTAAATTTACCTAAGATAATACGTTGTACGCGTGTTTGTCTCGAATTTATTTTTATTTTCAACTACATATACCTATTTTACGTTATGATGGTTATGAAAAGTGAAGTAATTTTTCATTATTTGAGACGCCACGCGACTTGAAACTCGTGTTTTGTAAACACAAAACAAAATCCTATTGGACGACACGCCGTATCCGCCGCCGCCGCCGTCTACTCGGACAGTAGACGCACCAGATGTGTCAACAAACTTTCGTTTACCGTACCGTCATAAACACGCTATACAGTAATAACAAAATGTTATATTATATGTAAGGCTGCGCGCGATCGAAATGTGATGAGCGACTTTAGAATTTCGCAACGACGATACGCACTGCAATCTTCCACAGATATTATTATATGATACAATAAACTCTCGATTTTATTATCCGCTTTGCGGAACCATTGGAATTATGAATTCATGTATATAATATTAAAATGAATTATTAGATAATAGTTGGAGAACATCAGCTCAAGTCTTAAAACTTTCCGCAGACAAGGTCATCCTGAGGGGGGGGGGGGAGACATTGTCTCTCTGTGTTTTAGTTAACTGTACATATGTAATTAAATATAAATCATTAATATGGCATGTCATAAATTTAATAAAATATTTCTGTAATAAAAAAGAGTTAACGATGACGTATAGTAGGTATGCTATATTAGAGTAGAGATAGGTGTTATTTATTGTAAGTATACTAAAACATAATAATATACTAATTTGGCCATTGGATTTTAATCTTGACCCGAGTGGAATTTTATTCTGCGGCGTTTCGACTCCAAAAAGGTGTATTGCTGATGAGTGATGATAATGCCCCGTCCCACACAAGGTTTTTGAAATCGGAAGATGGACGAATATTTATTTGTCAAGTTTTCGGCCATTCATGAATAATCGACAATCAACAGTTATATATCAATTACATATTTTCATGATGCATTATCGTGTTTTTTTTCAGATACGCTACAGCTACTTTAAAAGCCACGTTAATGATTTAAAATATTTGAATACTTGACGCAATGACGCGATAATAATAGCCTTAAGTATGTATATCAAAACCGTATTTAGAATTTAGGCACTCCATGGCACATATAAAATGGCTCCCCTCTTTTGACCTAACCTGTATTAAACAGATAAAAATTACAAATATATAAAATTATTAACCCTTACTTGCATTTTATATAAATTGTATATGGTAATAAATCATACATAACAGACAACAGTGTCAATCATGAATGTGTTTACTCTAACACCACTTGCGATAAAAAATGATAAATATAGGCAGGTATATCTTATATTATAGGTAGGTACTTATACGTATTAGCATTGATTATAAATACTACAGTATTAATGTATTAATTGTTTTTAGGAATAAAAAGGTATAAGACAAACCCGCCGTTTAAATGTTGATAAAACTATATAAAAACAAAATATTACCTAAAAGTCAAGTAAAATGAAATTACCATAATACATTTTATTGCGTTAAACATAATATAATATTATGACGAAGAAGCGCATTTTTTTGATATCTAACTGTCGTAAAAATACGTTGACCTACCTATATAATAAAACTGCAGAGCATTAAATATTGACAGATTATGTTAAACATTATTTTTTGAAAATTGACACTTACATTATTAGTCGACAACAGCTGTATGACACAACAATGCGTATTGAGATATTGTATCAAGTGTGAGAATAACAAACTTTTATAAAATTGTTTGAAAATTAAAACAAAAGTACCTACCTCTAATCGAGAAAAACTCAGATGTTCACCGTTCGTTCTTCGGTACTTATACAACTATAGCTAGGACTCTCGAATTAATTAAGCCATTATCGCAATGACCAAAGTTTTTGGAACGGACGAAATATGAAAAAAAAAATAAAAACATTAAATCCCTTAAGATTTATGCTTGCATTAAGAATATAAAGCACTTCGCGCACCCACTCAAAATACTGTGCAGCGTGGACCCAGAGATACGCAGTGCGAATAATAAGAAATTACATTCCACTATTATATCTGTATATAGTAATAATAATAATCACAACAAACGCACGATCTTTTTATTTAACCATTATCGTACACGACAACACATAAATCGCGAATTAATTATACAAAGTGTCAGCTGTGCGTAACTTTGTAGCGAAATTATTTCGAGTTTTGATTATACGCTTAAAACCATAATATATTATCAAAACGAATAAAAATCATTAATTACAACAGTAAGGCTGTAGTTATACAACGCACACTTCTATAACAATATCATTAACCACCGTATTGTGTATATTATAATATTTATTTACAATACATATTATTATATTGTGTTTAAGCAGTATACCTACCCACTTCTAATAAGTGTGCAATGCACACTGTTCATCTGATAGTATAATAGTAAATTTATATGATTTACATCACTCGACTACTCAAGTAGTATTGTACTTTATATATTTATTTAAACTATCAAATTAATGTTTTATACGTTATTATAATATAACAATGTAAACAAAAGAAATGCTATTCGTATACGAAATAATATACTATTATAATATAAAACGCACTTATTGTCGTCCATTTTTTTTCATATTGTATAATATGTTGCACGGAGTAGAGAATTCGCTTGTTTAAGTTTTCATCGATCTTTCAACCGGAGTCAATCCCTTTAAATCTCTACGCATCTTATTTATATCTATTTCACCCATAATCTTTTTCAAACACTTATGTTCACTATCTTTTTGTACGATCTCAATTCTACGTTTTATCTTAATGTACAACCAAAGGATTTCGGTCTGCTCACACATTCTCAATGTTCTCGGTTTCGATGCTTTGTTTCAAACTTCAATACTTCCATTCTATGTATTATGCACCAAATAATTTCGCTTAACTTTTCGCACATAACAGTTTAGTTTTATTTTTTTTCATATAATATTTTCGTCTTATCTTTTTTTTCCTTCTTATTTAGACGTTTAACTGGTTGGCTTATAAAGCGTTTAAACGTATCAGTAAAGTTAAGTACACACCATCCCCTCCCCGGAAACAAAAATGAACTTATAAAAGCCGCATGAAGAGAAACCGTCAAAGCTTAATTCCACGATAGAGTTATACAATAATTACATTTAGATTAATTTTAAAAACGATATCGCGGAATAGACAAATCGATATTCGCCGTTTGTAAAAACATTAAACCCGAGTAAAAACCGTATATCAGAACAAAATATCAAAATATCAAATTTTTAAAATTTAATTATTTTTGGACCAAAACCTATGCAGGAATTTAATTTTGAAGATTATTTGATTTTTAAGTACCAACAATAAACTCGAGTTAAGCTGCGCATACAGTACCCACCCACAATAATATCGGTATCTGATTCCTGGTGGGGGAGGTGTCTACGTAACGTTAAACATTGTGGAAGACGTACAGCTAGACTGCTGCAGAGAGTTGTAGAGGAAAGTGAGTCGCGATAGGATAAGAGCAAACACGGCTTGGACACTCGCACCGTAAAATGTCTGAAGCGGTCGACGATCGTAGTAATAACATTAAGGCCGCGGCGAGGAGAGACCGACACTAAACGGACTTGGCGCGATAGAGGCTGCAGGGGGAGGAAACGCGCTTCCGGAAGAAGCGGAAATAGAAATCGTCAGAATAGGCACCTATATACACCATGAAGACCACGCCGGACGTTGTCGCGAATCGTCGTCGTCGGACAACAGTTAAAAAGTCTCGACCGGCTGCGTATTGGTGGTGCACACTCGACTTGCGCCGTCACATTACGGACGTGCGGCCCTCGCGGTGAGCGTTTTTAAATGTTCCGGACCCATTAGAGCAGAGTGGCCTCGCCGCGGGCGGTGTCGCGAGGCCACGGGTAATACGATTTTATGTATCACATTGTATATTACTCGTCCTATACATGCGTACTCGTTCTATGCCGTTACGTATTATTATACAGCATACCGACCGAGTGTGCGACGACAGGAGGGAAATTGCCCGAGTCGGGTCCCCGTCATCGATCCCTGCACACACCCCGCGGGCGCGTGTGTGGGTCGTCCGTGGGTAGTCGAAAAAATAAGGACGCGCACTCGGAATTTTATCCTCGATCGAATTTCCCGCTGCACTGACCGTTTCGGCAGTATTAATTGCACCCGCGGACAAGGGCACGGCGAACTGTTACAATAGCGACGACGACGATCGTGACAATAATAATAATAACAATAATACCGATTTGCAGCTACGACCGCCCGTTATTGCAGGGCCGAGAGAGATTTTTCTCTTAGGACCGACTGCAATATTATATAGGTACTTATATACTCCGCAGGCTGGAGTCTCCAGCTGGAGAAATAATATTATTATTAGAATAGCGACGAAAATAAGACTTAAACTGATGAGCGGTCAAGTTGTGCACTCCTTATGACGTGACCGACTTCTGCAATATATCTTATATCTATATCATATTGTGAAGTTCTCTGAACTCTCTGGTGGATGTCAATATTGCCATACTTATAACGGTATTCATCGCAAGTATTCGCCGACCGCATCTTCTCACCGTCGCGGGTTGCGCTTTCAATTCCATAATAATCCGCGGGCCTTTATACTTTATAACAGCATCAGCTGCATCTTAATAATGCCTGTACCAAATGATAGGCGATTGGCAAAATCGTATACTCAATATTATAATATGCCTACAACAATATAATATGATATATTTTAATGTGACGCATACTATATAATATGATATATTTTAATGTTACGTGTACATATATAACCTACGAACCACAATTATTCACGTCATAATATTATACTTGAATTAAAGCGAGAAGGCTAAAGATATATTTAGAAAAAACGATTAAAAGACCTCTGTATAGAACGAGACGTCGAGTCTTTGCGACTTACAGTGAACATTTTTCTTCATCTCACTACTCTATTAGTCATCGCTGGGGGAGAGGGAATTTTTTCATATTATTTCCATTTCCGTCATATTAATATTTTTAACAAAACGTGACGCGTACCGGCACAGCGCAGACTCTATCCTCGTCGAGGATTACAGCACCTAATGCAGCAGTCTCGTCGGGTGTACTATATGTCTATATGAACAGTACGAAATATATTTCCTGCAGGACGTCGATTTGGCCGGACACCAATTTATACCACTCGTACATCAATCGCAGCTGCACAGGCGTCGCGGTTGAGTGATGCGTCCACTCCCCCTCCCTCCTACCAGTATTATTGTCTACAGTGGCAGGTATATATGCTATCAGCTACTTGGAAGAGTGATCGCGTGGGGAAACGAAGACGATTATTACATTATTAAGTCTATATAGACAACCGCAGTCGATAACGAGGAGGACGCGAAATGTGTGAAATTTAATTATTATAATAATTTATGTATGTATTTGTTTATTTTTAATCGGGTAACATGATTTGAAAATAATACTGATAATAATATATACATAATAATATATCTACGTTACAACATCGATTACGCGGTACACGACGCGATGATGATGATATGACAGTAACCGCAAATTAAGGAATTTAACGTTAAAGGTTTTGCTATTAAAATTAGTTTATAAAATAACTGCGATTATGTTATAGCCTTAGGGTGATATGAAGAATAATATAAAAATCCGAAAATTTCTATAGTGTAGATGACTAAAAAAATTAGAGAGGGTAAGAGTGTAGGACATAATACGATGATAAAATTAATTTTTCTAAAGTACATATTTTAGTACTATTTTGTGCAGTAGACTCTTATAGTATAGATTTTATTAAATTATAAGTTACCAATTATCATATAAGTTATAAATCATATAAATCACGATTATCAAGATAGTATCTTACACCTTAGTACTATCTTAAATCGTGTTTCAATCTAAATGTTGTACATCGATAAATTGTACTTGCCTACCTATTAACATGGTTTATTGTAGTTACTAATATTACCTGTCTGTTACTAACCTGTCTATACCTTCAACACAATCAATGTGCTTAAAGAAGGTAGGTAGGTAAATCGAAAAGAAATATTGTACCTATTGTGAATATTTGTAATGTGTATTTTTCAATAAATAATAATTTAATTTAATGGCATCATACAGGTTTGGTGCTAAAAACTTATAACAATATTATAGTCTAATCATTTGAAATAAATTTCGTGTAATTAATTTTTTTTTTTTTATAATATGCTATTATATATTACGTGCATAATATTATTAGAATATGAGAAATCAATGGTATAGGTTAGGTACGATACGTTATAACGAAACGGAAACCGGATATATATATTTAAAAGTAATAATTTAATTTCGACGTCGTTTAACCACACGTCGCAGTCATTGACAGAATGATGAATATGCGTTACGTATAGATATATTATTTGTCTAGCTCAATTATCACGTTGTTTTATTATTATTATTACTATTATAGTACTTATTACTTTTTTTTGTAAGTATTTGTGGGAAAATAACTCCAAGCCCGTACTCGGACGTACCGGAATTTATAGGAACACCTATAACCTATCTCTTGTTCATATCGTTCGTATGCTGCCTCACCCGTCGTATAATAACAAATTATCAACCGAATGGTTACGACCTTAAGGTTAAGACGCGCGCGCGTATAATACGCCGGCATATAATTTACGTGCATGTGCGTGTAAATATAGCTACCGTCATATTTTTAATAAGCCAACAAACGACGACGACGGTGCGTCGATAAATTACGCCACGCAATAATAATAATATTCTCCTCGTCTAACAAATTGCGATCAGCCTCGCGATCATTTAAGCGATAATATTCCCTATTCCACATAATGATATTAATATATTCTACTGCATATTCTAGGTAATTATTTTACCGCAGCGGGATTATAATATTATAATCTGTTATGATAAATTAGATAGGGGTACCGTTCTATTACCCCGAAAAAAATTAAAAGAAAGGTACATTTTCCACCACACATTTGATGATTGCGGGGGGGGAGGATGTGTGTTAGCATTGAACATTTATTCTCGTTAATTGGTTTTATTATAATGTATAATAATTCTTTTCTAATATTTAGCTTACACGTTTAATATTATATTGCATTAACTATCATAATTCATTGATATAGCCATATACTATATAGGGTTTAAAAGTTATATTAATGAAAGTTTATTATTCTGAAAACTAGAAAGCTCGATATCCTCTAATGAGATTCAATTTTTTTA